>NC_141542.1:118671500-118836000 GCF_021556685.1 Rattus norvegicus
AAAAAGGAAACCAGCAGACATTTTCCTTGGCCTCCACACTCAAACACATGGGAACGCACACACACATGTGCACAAACATATAAACACCCCCCACACACACGGGAACTCCACCTCCCAAATACAGGAACACACATGTGCACACACACATGCACACAAGTTCACACATGGCACACATGATGTACACATGTACATTGTGCTCACATGTTCACACATGGCACACATGATGTACACATGTACATTGTGCTCACATGTTCACACATGGCACACATGATGTACACATGTGCGTTGTGCGCACATGCACATGCATACTTGCATATACCACCCATACAAATTTAGTTGTGCATATGCATACATGACGAAGCTATCTACTGGTTTCTCTGTTTCCTCGCTACTGGACTTTAAAGCAGAGACTGTAGAAATGAATGTCTGCCTGAGCCTTAGGCTTCCCAGCAGAAGACAGCGTCAGCAGCAGGTAACTGAAGCACGTTGAAAGGGGCTGGAGAAATGGTCCAGCGTGAAGGGAGCGCTTGCTGCTGTCGAAGAGCAACCAGGTTCTAGTTTGAGCACTGGCAGTTCAGGAGATCTGGGCCCTCCTCTGGCCTCTGTGGGCACCAGGCGTGCACATAGTGCACACACATGCTGGCAAAACACTCACTCATGGTAAATGAAAGCAATAAACTAATACTCAAAAATCTTTTAAAAATCAGGTGATTAGTATGGTGGGGAAAATGAAGCAGGTAGGTAGATTTGTCGAGGGTCATTAGGTCATTAGGTCCTGGACAGATAACCATTAAGTAAGAGGCTGAGGAGGTAAGGGGAGATCAAGTGTTGGACCAGTGTGAGGGGTGCAGAAAGCATGGGAGGAAGGCTAGTGCTTACTCTCAGGCTACTGTGGTGATCCATTCAGGGCTGTCCGGAGTGGTACCCAGGTAGTCAAAATGGTCAGTATGGGAATTGACTTTTTTTAAGTGAAAAACGAAAAATCATTAGTTTTGTGTGTGTGTAAGTATGTACATGAGTGTGTGTATGACTGTGTGTAAGTGCGTATGTGATTTTGTGTATGTATGTGTATGAGTGTGTGTATGTGTGATTGTGTGAGTATGTGTATATGTGTGTGAGTGTATGTGTGTGTAAGTATGTACATGAGTGTGGGTATGACTGTGTGTAAGTGCGTATGTGATTTTGTGAATGTATGTATGAGTGTGTGTATGTGTGTATGAGTGAGTGTATGTGTTAGGAGTGAGTATGTGTGTGAGTGTGAGTGTGTGTGTGTACACAAATCCTTCAAGATCGAAAGACAGTATCAGACCCCCTGCAACTGGAATTACAGTTAGTTGTGAGCCACCAAGTGAGGTGGAAACCAAACTCAGGTCCTCTGAAGAGCAGCGACTGCACTTAACTGCCGAGCCATCTCATTGGCGCTGACAATTCATTCTTATTTTTATGATAGTTATATTCTTTAAAGACACTGAAAACAGAATTAGTGACGTGTTGCTCTAGAGGAGAAAAGGCTTAATTTATGCAGGCAAGGTTACACTTTCCATAAACTATGAATAGCTACCTTTATTGTGAATGTTTGCATGACCCCTTGTTCAATGTGCTTTTTCATCATTACAACCAATATAGTTTTATAATTTGTCACTAAACAAAGCTTACCCAACATTAGTGCTTTAAGTGTAAAGCACATTACAGCCTGTGTGCAGGAACAGTAGGTAGCATGTCAGGCAGTAATGTGAAGAAGATTACTAAGTAACAGTTAGCAAGATCACTGCTAGATGTGAAGATGAGTGGGTGAAAGCCGAATGTGTGACACCATGTTGGCGGCAAGGTTTTCTCTACTCAGTGATTACAAAGGAAAATAAATTCATAGCTTTACTAAGAAACAAAAGCTTACTCTACCTCAATCGTGGCAATTGTAATAACTGGAATAAAGAGTTTATTGAGCTCATCATGCTGGAGGTTCCTGCCCAGCCTTGGGTATCCCATTACCTTGGCTGGTTCACATTCACATTAAGTCAGGAGCTAGGAAGGCGAAAGTACCAAAAGACTGTGCTACGTGGGCGGGTCCTCCCACTATCTCAGCCAGGACACACTGGGGACCGAAGCTTTAGCACATTCGAGATCCATTGAGCACTTAGTTAAGGGGGAGGAATGTGTCTCCATTCTGTAAGTCAGGTGCTGAGTGTGGCCGTCTGGGAGGACAGCACAGCCATTTTCAAAATAAGATGGTAAAATACTGAGTTATTCAGATCAAAGCAGACCAAGTAGAAAAAAAAATAGTCACTTCTTACTTCTCATCATGATATGTAAGAAATGGCAGTCCCTTCAGAAGGTTATAGCACCGGTGCCTGACTTTCTCCATGAGCTTAATGAGGACCTGGCTTGTCTCTTGTGAGGGTCAGCCTGACGTAATTGAGCTTTTCTAGCTTCATAGGACTGTTCATGGTCGGACATGTTGTATACACACTCTGTTATTACAAACAATGAAACACATTTGTCAACAAGTAGTGGTGAAAGAATTATAATTCAGTCTCTCTGTGAATTACATTATATGAAGGAGGAAAAACAATGTATGTTTTCCTCCCTGTTAATTGGCACGTAGTAACTCCACGTATTGCTTCTGCGCTTCTCATCAGCCAAGAAAAAGCATACAGTAGCAGAGGTCTGTGAATAGCAACTTGTTCACCCTATATACTTTAAATTACGTTTAACTTGATTTGTAATTATTTTAAAAGTATATTCGAAACTTTACTAGTGTTCTGAGTTATTCCGAACCAGATAGGTATATAGCTAGAATTGTATTAGGTGATTTTTCCCTTTAAACCAATAATTTTGTTAAGTGAAAGAATGAGCAGTGTTTAATTTTATCTTCATTCATTTCATTCATTTTTAGTTAGCATTTAGAATAACTGGCTTCATTGTGGCATTGTGACTCATACACACATATCATTGTTTTACCCATCCCCGCTCTCCTCCCTGCTCCTCTGTCTTACGCTCTCCCCGGTCTCCCCGGTCTCCTTGGTCTCCCCGGTCTCCCCGGTCCCCTCGGTCTCCCTGGTCTCCTCGGTCTCCTCGGTCTTCCCGGTCCCCTCGGTCCCCCCGGTCCCCCCGGTCTCCTCGGTCTCCCCGGTCTCCTCGGTCTTCCCGGTCCCCCCGGTCTCCCCGGTCTCCTCGGTCTCCTTGGTCTCCCCGGTCTCCTCGGTCCCCTCGGTCTCCCCGGTCTCCCCGGTCTCCTCGGTCTCCCCGGTCTCCTCGGTCCCCTCGGTCTCCCCGGTCTCCTCGGTCTCCTCGGTCTCCCCGGTCTCCTCGGTCTCCCCGGTCCCCTCGGTCCCCTCGGTCTCCCTGGTCTCCCCGGTCCCCCGGTCTCCCCGGTCTCCTCGGTCTCCCCGGTCCCCCGGGTCCCCTCGGTCTCCCTGGTCTCCTCGGTCTCCCTGGTCTCCCCGGTCCCCCGGTCCCCTCAGTCTCCCCGGTCTCCCCGGTCCCCCGGGTCCCCTCGGTCTCCCTGGTCTCCTCGGTCTCCCTGGTCTCCCCGGTCCCCCGGTCCCCTCAGTCTCCCCGGTCTCCCCGGTCCCCCCGGTCCCCTCGGTCTCCCCTAATTGTCCCACCATCTGCTTTCACATCACATATTTGCCTTTCCCATCTTATGTCCTTCTTCTGCTTAGTATATCATTGGGATTTGGGATTTACCTATACAGTCTCCATGTGGACTAAGATTTTTATTTGTAGAACAAATCTATCAGACGTACAGTAGGCTTCTTTTCCAAATGATGACATTTAAGCGGCTGTCAAAACTCTGGGCCTCCGAGGGAAGGAGCAGGCGGTAGCTTGATTGGTGTGTTTCCCACGAGCGTGCTTCACAACCCGGGTAGATGCCAGGGGAGCAGTGGGGGTGCACATTCTCCCCAAACCCTTCAGATCTGCTTTTAAACCTCAGCCTTCTGTTAGTGTAATGGATTATTTATTGGGTGTTTTCAAAGCTGTTTATTTTTTAAAACTGTTAGTAAGCAGTTGCTTTATATCTGGCTATCATATTCTGTTTATGTTGCTGATCGTATAATCCACCTAATTCAGGGGAAGAGTCGGCTGGGAAGTTAGGTTTCTGTGTTTTGTATTATACAGTGCAGTGAGCTGAGCGCTGTGTATTCAGTGAGTCAGACTACACCAGTTAGAAAGGCAGATGGGCAGTGTGTGCTTCAAAATCTGTGCAAATAGGAAACAGATGGGCGACTTAAATGTCCCCATGAAAGCGTGTGTATATGTGTGTGTGTGTGTGTGTGTGTGTGTGTGTGTGTGTGTGTGTGTAGAGATGACTTCTAAAGTTAGAAAAAAATAAGATGAGTTAGGAATCCTGGAGGTAAAGAAAAAACAAAACCACAGCAAAGCACAATGGTGTAAAGAAAGGGGGACGTGAAGTGGGAAGTTGGCTGGGTTCCCTCCTTAGGACTTTATGTATGGTTGAGTACAAAGCAGTGTCCTAGACCACGGTGCTTAGTTCTCCTCGTCAGTGCCTTTTGTTTCCTGATGAACATGGAGACTGTGGAAGGGATCTCTTTTACTTGAAACTTTTCTAGATAATTGTACACGATCTTGTGAGTTGTGTTCTTGTAATTAAGTTGTTCAGCTTCAAGAAACAAAGTAACTTAAAAATACTGAATTGGAACAGAAGACAAATATAACTCTTAAAACAGGCACAGGAAGGGCAGGAGCAGGCTGCTCTGGCGGCCTGTGGAGCAGCAGTTGACACATGTCCTCTCTTTCAGGTCAGGGTCTGTTGCCAGAAGACTGGGTAGTGAAATCCTGAGTTTTGGACATCAGCTTCCTTCTAGAGTTTATTTTTGTGTGGGAGGAGCAAGAAGTTATTTTTAGAGGAGATTCTAGAGGTGTCTGCAGATGTCTGTGCCAGTTGATTGACTTTAGGACTTTCCGTGACCTGTGCTTCTGCAGGAAGGCTCCTAATATTAGTCTGTATGAATAGAAATGCTATTCATAACACACACACACACACACATATATATAAATTATTGGTAGAAGAATGTATTCACTGGGTTGTTCAAAGTCATTTACAATTAATACTGAAATGATTTAATCATTAAGTAATAAAATTATCCCAGGAGCATTGTATTGAGTTAAAAATTTCTTTCAGGATTTAGTATAATTGAGATAATACATTCATTGGATTTTTGATAAACATCCTTAAATAGAATGGGATTAAAAATATTAAAGGATACCTGCTAGTAAGAAGAGCTCTTTTATAGTAAGCTATACCATTACTAACATATAATTATTGTATTGATTTGTGACATAAAATGTTTTATCCTAATGTAGTCAGATAATATGAAAATACCTTTTTTTTTTGTAGTTTAACTGAATTGCTCTTTTCTTGCCTGTCCCTCCCAGTCCCCTCTGAGAAATCCAGTACCAGGGGTAATGTTTTGTGAAGTTATTTATGCAGTTACTAAAATTCTTGTGTTGCAGAACTAGCTATTAGTAGGGCAGGACTTATCTTTTATAAAATACTTGTTAATCTTCTTAGGAGAGGTCAGTGGTGTTTCTGGTTCATAGGGAATTCCAGATTTGTGGGTCACAGAGACATGCTACTCTGCAGGAAGGATGGTTTCCCTTTTATTTTTGCGTATTTTAGATGTTTAACATATTCTTTAACAATTCACGCATGTTTGTGATGTCTCTAGAAACATGTCCATCCCCACTGCCCCGGCTCCCCAGCATCTCCTTCCCATCTTCTGTCTTCCAGTTTTCTTTTTCTTTGAGAGCACACCTGAGTCCATCCAGGGATGCCCATGTACACGAGTGTACAACTGTGCCAGTGGGGCACAAGCAAGACGTTAGCGCTCACGCCCCCATAAAAAGTGACTCCTTTCCCCAGTAACCATAGCCCCAAAGCTCCTCACACATTCCTGTGTGGAGAGGCCAGGCTGTGTCTGGAAGGCAGTGTTTCCCGGTGCCCCGCCCATCCCCTGCCTCTTCAGTCCTTCCTGCTTATGTGCCGAGGTCCTGTGCCTTCTAATCCGAGCGAGCGGTCATGAGAAGGGCAGGGGAGATGCCTTTCTCGTTTGCTTTTACTTCTCCTGGGAATAGTTGTGTATGAGGGTGTGTCTAAGTCTCCTTGCAGATATTTTCATCTTTTCTTTGCTCTTTTCATTTGTACTAGAGAGATTCTCAAACGGATGATAACAGACAATTGCTGACCTTAAACAGATTGGCAGCAAAGGAAGGCTCCTTTTTACCAAAAAATTTTAATAGCGGGCTGCAAAAATGGCTCAGTAGCTCAGAGCACTCGCTGCTCTTCTGGAGAAGCAGAGCTTAGTCCCCAGCACCCATAGCAGCTGCTTCATAGCCAGCTTCAGGGGGTCTGACACCCTTTTCTAACCTCCAGAGGCACCACCCACACACGGCCTACACACACACGGCCTACACACACACACACACACACACACACACTACACATCCACAGACACACACACACACCGCTACAGACACACTACACACAGACACATCACATATACATACACATATATATAGATACACTATACACACAAATACACATACACACATACACATGCCTCCCCTCCCCCCCCCATAGTATAAGATCTCTTTTTGGGACTAGAATTCACTTGTAGAACTTCTCTGGATGAAGAGAAGAAATCAATAAATATATAAAAATACTCTTTAAATGGATAATACATATTTACTCAATTTGTACCAAAATCTATGACTTGCTTAAAATTGTATTAATTGATACATTTATGTATTGTCAATATTGAAATATTTTTGAACGTATTTGATAATGAAGACCACAAAAAGTGTTTTGCTTGTTTGTTTGTTTTGTTCTCTGTGTGGTCCTGGCTATCTTGGATGGTAGCTCTGTTTACCAGACTGACCTGGAACTCAGAAATCCCCCTGCCTCTGCCTCCTGAGCGCTGGGATTAAAGGTGTGTGCCCCCATTGCCTGACCACAAGAAGTTTTGGATTCACGGCCTTTGCAGTGTCTCTCAGCCAATCAGATAATACTGCGATAATCTCCACCTTACCTTAGCAGTGTCTCTCAGCCAATCAGATAATACTGCGATAATCTCCACCTTACCTTTCTGTGTTGTCTGGCAAGTCTGAGTTGTCCTACCTCCAAAGATGTCTTTCTTCATTTTCTGAATTTCCCTTTCTCTCTGGCCTCTCTGCAGCGAGGGTTTTTTTCCAAGTCTTCTCCAGCACTCCATTTACCATGCTCTTCATCCAGGACTCCTGTCACCTGGCACAGAAGCGTCCCCTCCCAGTAGCGAGGCTGCATTGTCTCCCATCTTCGTTACCCTCTGATGTACTGCACATCTTTTAGGTTTGTTTTCTCAAAGCCGCCTCGGATTTCTCTGTCTTTATTGACACCGTAGGCACAGGCTTACATTTCAAGCTTTGCACACTCCCCTGCTTCCGCAGTCTCCCGTGAGCTGCTGATTGAGTCTGCTGTGCGCTCCTGTGGCCATGCCCAGGATCCGGTCTGTGCGTCAGTGTTCTGACTTTGATCTGCCCAGCACTTGCTGCACAGGAACCTCTGAGCTGAGCACTGACCACTGTACTTGGCACAGCACTCTACACATAGTTCACAGTCAGCAGACTCAAGTCTCCATTAAACGTGGGAATAACCACAGTCTGACTGCATATACTGATGCCGGCACTTACCTCTTTGCTCTCATCCTTGTTTTCCTTAGGGAAGGAAACAGAAAAGGCCAAGGAGCGCTGTGACAAAGCCACAATGAAACTTCATATGCTGCATAACCAGTACGTGCTGGCCCTGAAGGGGGCGCAGCTCCACCAGAGCCAGTATTACGACACCACACTTCCTCTGCTGCTGGACTCCGTGCAAAAGATGCAAGAAGAAATGATAAAAGCACTGTAAGATCCATTTCCTGCCTATCATATGGTCCCTTCACAGCCGACTCAGCATTCTCCACATGAGCTTCGGAAGCCTCCTTACTGCTGAGACCACTGGGCACCTCAGAGCCCTCGACTTCCCTTGTTGTTCCTTCAGCTGTGCTTAGTACCTAGGATACTGAGGGATGGAGCTCTATACATCTGCGTTTATTACTGACTGCCACCCCAGTTAGCGATACATTGTGTTCAGTGAATGCCTGCCCCCATTAGAAAACCAAGTGTCACACAAGAAACCTGTGTTGAAAAACAAAACAAAACAGGAAACAAACAAAAGATACAAACTTGTTTCTATTAGAATAGTGAGGAGTAGAAAATTATCACTCCTGCCTGGCCTTTTGGGCATACAGATCACATATTTAAATTGCTGCATAATTACTTAACCCCTTCCTGCCCTGACGTATGAAATAAGGCGGCGGTGCATGGAACCTCCAAATACAGACACTGTATCCTCTGCTTACTGCTCTAGGTGCTCTGGGTTTGCGTCTCTCTCTTTTTTTTTTTGGTTCTTTTTTTCGGAGCTGGGGACCGAACCCAGGGCCTTGCGCTTCCTAGGCAAGCGCTCTACCACTGAGCTAAATCCCCAACCCCTGCGTGTCTTAATAGAACATTAAAGTGTGCAATTTTGCTTTGCGTTTCAGAAAAGGCATATTTGACGAGTATAGCGAGATAACCAGCCTTGTCACAGAGGAGATAGTGAATGTCCACAAGGAAATTCAAATGTCTGTTGACCAGATAGATCCTAGCACTGAGTATAATGACTTCATCGACGTCCACAGGTATGCTGTCTTCCTTCCTTCTCAACTCTTTGTAAATACATTGTCTTTTATAGTAGAGTATTTAACAAGCAAAATATTCTTATTAGAGCTGAGTTTATTTTATGAGTTTATTTTCATTTATTTGTCAAAGACTGTTTTAAACTTGATAACTAATTTATAAAACTATATTTAAGATTTTTCTAATTGATATGCCATTGTTTAAATCCATATTTAACCTATGAAATTGTATTTTCTTAGCACTTACACAATAAATGAGCTTGCATGTGTCTTAAGTTTTCTGAGTCATCAATGAGTGTCTCTTGCATGCATCTTATTTTATACTTTAGAACAATCGTGACAGGGATAAAATGACTAAGGTGTATGTATACTCTCCAGATGGAGAGACCAAGGTGCAGGCTCAGTGACTGGATCTTTCGTGCCTAGGGTTCCCCTAAGTTATCCTGCTGTGCTTACTCTGTTAGCCTAACTTTGAGTAATAGTGAGTATCCTGCCTTTGCTGTGCACTGAGATAGATTATGACAGTATACTACTATTGATTAGAAATATTTGGCATTCTTTACTAGAACAACAGCTGCTAAGGAGCAAGAAATCGAATTTGATACTTCCTTATTAGAAGAAAATGAAAATCTTCAGGCAAACGAGATCATGTGGAATAACTTAACAGCAGACAGTTTGCAAGTAATGTGAGTACTCAGGAAATCCTAGCAGTGTAAGCGAGTGTTGTCGTTCGCTATGGTGACCGTACTACCTCAGCTTTAAGTTCTTCACCTGTTGCAAGTAATACAAAGTAACTTTTGTAGCTTGGTGCATTTCCTGTGTCTATGTGTGTCTAGTATGTTTGTTTGTATGTGCCATATGCTGCGTATGTGTGTGTCTAGTATGTTTGTTTGTATGTGCCGTATGCTGTGTCTGTGTGTGTGTCTTGCATGTTTGTTTGTGTGTGCCGTATGCTGTGTCTGTGTGTGTGTCTTGCATGTTTGTTTGTGTGTGCCGTATGCTGTGTCTGTGTGTGTGTCTGGTATGTTTGTTTGTGTGTGCCGTATGCTGTGTCTGTGTGTGTGTCTGGTATGTTTGTTTGTGTGTGCCGTATGCTGTGTCTGTGTGTGTGTCTTGCATGTTTGTTTGTGTGTGCCGTATGCTGTGTCTGTGTGTGTGCCGTATGCTGTGTCTGTGTGTGTGTCTTGCATGTTTGTTTGTGTGTGCCGTATGCTGTGTCTGTGTGTGTGTCTGGTATGTTTGTTTGTGTGTGCCGTATGCTGTGTCTGTGTGGTGTGGGGTTCATTCCCATGCAGAGGCAGAGCAGGCCCTTGCGTGTGCTCCTTTAATGCTCTCATCCCTCCGTCCTGAGGTAGAGTCTCTCAAGGAACTGGAAGTTCACTGATGAGGCAGGCTGGCTGTCAGCTCTGGGAATCCACGCACCTCTGCTCTCATGCTGGGAATATAGGGTGTGCTGTCCTGTCGGCTTTTCCATGTACGTGCTGTGATGGCGCTCAGGCCCACGTGCTCACACAGCCAGTGCGCTTGCTTTTAGCCACTGAGCCAGCTCAGCCCCTAGTATTTGGAAATATATTACGTTTCTCTGACATTATCATTAATTTCAAAAATAGGATTTTTTTCTGTGATGTTACATTAATTTTTCCATTGGTTGCCGGTATATGAGAACAATATTTCTCCTTTTAAATTTCCATATATACTTTTATTTGTGTCTTACTGCCAGTACTTAGTGGCGGGCGAAGCGGTTTGGAATGTGGACCTGAGCTGGAGCGGCAGAGTCATGGCTGTCACAGCACTTAGCCTACAGTTGTGCTCGTGACTGAGTTCTTTCCTCTTGAAGCAGCACCTGCTCTCTTCTAAATGTTCAAATCAGCTTCGTTGTTGTTTTTGTATATAAACTTTGTGGGTTTTGAGAGATCCTAGCTTTGTTTTAGTCCTCTTCAAACACTAAAGGCAATGACAAGTGTTATGTGACTTGTGAAAGCACAGTAAGGTCCTGCCCAGGTTATCTACGATCTTGTTCAGGGATTAGAACATTTGTAGATAAGCAGTATATGTGTTATCCTTGTGTTGGAGTTGAAGGTAGAATGTATTTATTCATTTCTTGTCAGTATTGGGCATGGTATATTATTTACTCGTTCAGTTTTTTCCTTTAATGACTCAGACAAAAGTCCTTATGAATATAATTAATCTTATTCAGAAATACTACAGGTGCAGGTAATCTATTAGGGGAGGAGTACAGGATTAGTTCTTAGAAAGGGGTTGAAATATCTAAAGGGGGCCATAGAACTGAAGGAACTAACGCATGCTCTTCCAAACACCTATTTGTGATGAAGCCTCATGAAACACAGAGGCTGATTACTCTTGAGGGAGCTGAAGGCATGGGGTCCTCTCCATCAGGGATGAGGGAGCTGAAGGCATGGGGTCCTCTGCATCAGGGATGAGGGAGCTGAAGGCATGGGGTCCTCTGTGTCAGGGATGAGGGAGCTGAAGGCATGGCGTCCCCTGTGTTAGAGAAGCTTTTCTCACAGCAGCTTGGCTGTTCCACAGGATGTTCTTGTCCTCTATCTGGGTCTCTGCTTCAGTCTTAGTCACCTATAAACTCGCAGTTCTTATCTGGGCTGATTTTTGTCCTCCAGGGACATTTGACAGCTGGGAGCAGTAGGCAGGGACGTAGCTAAGCCTCTGTCATGCCAAGGACAGCCTCTTAGGAGACAGAATTTCTGGCAACAGTTTCAGTAGTGTCGAGGTTGAGAACTGCACTGCGAGTGAAGGAGAGTGCTGACTGCGAGACGAGTGGTAGAAGTTACCGTGGCACGGCATCCACTTCTGAATTCACATGCTGCATGCTAGCACGGCATCCATGACTCCAAGGGTTGTTATCACTTCCTTTTCCCAAGTACCTTATTTATTCATCGAAGTCTTTTATGGTATATTTAAAGTTATGTGATTAATATCCTCAAGTCAGCAGTAAAATTGATAATTTATTTTAATGAATAACAAATAAAATGAAAATATAAATGCTGAATATAATGTGGTAATTTTAAAAATAACTACCTGTTAAGCACTTGTGAGCAGAGATTTTGTGGCCAGATACTTTGTTTTATTGGTTTTCAGAGTATAATTAGAATCATTATCTCAACAAATCACCAGTGACCCTCCTTATACCCAAAGAATTAAAGATAATAAATCTGCGATAATGTGGTAGGTTTAACTGCCTATATCTTTGTTATTTAAAACTTTATCTACATTTCACTGAGCATTATTTATTCAGGATATGAGTTGAAGATAGACACACGCGTGATTGCGTAGGTGTGTGCATGGATTTTACAGCGCTGAGGGGCAAAGTGAGGGCTCGTGTATTGTAGGCAAGACTTCTACCACTCTTCTAGTTTGCTTTCTGTAGCTGTGACAGATACCCTGACTGACAGCCACTTTGAGTAAGGGAGGATTTGTTTAGTGTACTAAGTACATGTTATGACTCATCATTGAGGGAAGTCGAGGCAGGAGCTTAAAAGCAGTTCTGCTCACTCACTCATATGGCATTACCTCTGACCAGAGAGGGAAGACACAGTTGTTTGTAGCAAATTAGATTAGAAATGATTTCCAAACAGTTCGAATATTCATGTACCTATCCACAAGTAATTCTGGATGCCAACAGTATGGGAAGACATGTATTTCTTTGATGATAGTTTCTAATCTTTAGTGAAGTCTCCTTCGTACTCCAGCACCTATCAATATGCCATACTAAAATCCTACAAGACTGTGTAAAATGCTAAATCTCGTGATCTAAAGCAAGACCTAATCCCAAGACTTTGTGTTTTCCAATACATTTTAAGGAGAAATTAGAATCAGTTTAGCTTTTATAATGGAACATAAGTATATTCTCTTCGCCGAGTGATGGTAATTCTCTGTGGAGAAAGGGAGTTGTTTTTGATCTTGTAGAGTACAGTTAGCAATCTATTTATAGAACGTGAGAATCAAATCCATTTTGCTGCCTGTCTTTTCAGCCTATAAACTAAGAATGACATTTATATTTTAAAATGTTGACAATATCGAAAGCATCATCTCTTGCGCATGTAAATATCACGTGAGACTTGTCATCTTTGCGTGATTTCACAGCAGCAGTCAGGTCATTATGCTGTGACAGCCAGCATTGGTGGCCTCTGCTGCTTGTCACTACGCAATCACAGTACCATTTTTGACTGCCACACATACTACTGTGTTATAGCATCTCGCTTTGGTTATCAGTTCACGCCTGCTGTGTCAAAGAAGAGAAAATGGATTTCAGGTGACTGACTTAGGTCCTGTGGACGATTGCGCTAATGATGTAGATGGCAGAATATTACGTCAGCTCTCTAGTTGGAAGCAACTAAAATGTCAGGCTGTGTTCCAGAAATACCTTTGAAGTGCTGGCTTGAGACTTTGGGGGTGTAGAAGATTTTGAAGGCAGATGTTGGGAGGACCGTTTCAGGAAACACGCTTTTAAAAGAACTAGATGGATGTGTTGGCTTGGAAGTAGATTAGGTTGGGTTTGATTGAAAGTATTCTTCAGAAGCTTCTAACTGCTCGGTTAACTAGGAACCAAATTGTGACCACCAGTGGACATGAAAAAGTAGACAGAAAGACGTCCACAAGGTCTCAACCTGACAGAAGAACTACAGAAAACTGAGGGAGCCTGGGAGCAGGAGGGAGGAGCAGGAGGCAGGAGCAGGAGGGAGGAGCAGGGGGTGCTCCTCCTCAGGGACGAGCACACCCATTGTTTGTCCAGTGCCAAGTAACATTCAATGGACGGAGTAGCTTATGTTTAGGCATATAATGTACACATGTCACTCTGCCACCCAGCTATGCATTAGTCCAACTAGACAGTGTTCAAGACTTACCTGTATGAAAAGATTCACAGCTCCAAACATCTGCTGTAGGGAACTTGTTAGAAGTCACATGGTGATGTCCTTTAGCATCAACTAGCACCATTTTATTTTTAAGAGCATTCTTGGACACAATTGTTAGGAAAGTATAAATGACCAATCAAATTATTTTATTTTTTACTTTTTACTTTCTTACATTAAATTTCAATACTATTATTTTAATTGTGACTCTGGATTCTTTTTTTTTTTTCCAGAAGGGAAGAAAGTTGTGCTGACTTAAATAGCATTTTCTAATACTACTTTAAATGTAATTGCAGCATCATAGGATTTTATGGAGGACTTTTGATGTCATGGCACAAATCTTTTACTTCATTTTTGAGATTATAATATCATTACATTTCTCTTCCCATTCATTACTGAGACCCAGGATTCGAACCCCTGTATCACCAGAAAAATGCAATCAATGCTTACAGATGTTAAAAACTTATGCACTTACAAGATAATGCACGTGAAAGTCAGGATTTTTTTCTTTTTGTAATCATTCCTATTACTACCTTCCAAGAATAATTCACAAAAAGTTTTATATATTATCTCAGAATATATAAATGTATTTTAAGTTATTTTGATATGAGTTAAGATTATATTTAGATATTCTTTTTCTTTTTTTTTTTTTTTTTCGGAGCTGGGGACCGAACCCAGGGCCTTGCGCTTGCTAGGCAAGCGCTCTACCACTGAGCTAAATCCCCAACCCCTAGATATTCTTTTTAAAAGATTGTTTATTTTTATTTTATGTGCATTGATGATTTGCTTATACATATGTCTGTGTGAGGTGTTGGATCCCCTCAAGCTAGAGTTTTCGACAGTTGTGAGCTGCTGTATGGGTCTGGGAATTGAACCTAGGTCCTTTACAAGAGCAGCCAGTGCTCTTAACTGTTGAGCTGTTTCTCTAGACTAGCCACTTAATACACATGAAATATGCTTTAAGTCGAAATAGAATGACATCACATTCCCCTTTCCTTTCCTCCTTCCAGCTCCTCCCTGCTACCTTCCGTTGAACCCCTACATAATATAATAGCTTCTTTTTCTTTATTATTGTTATATATGTTCATATGGTGACAGCAGATGGTTTTCTAAGGTCCGTGACCTCAGTTTGCTAGGGTTCTAGTACCAGCCATTGTTTTTCTCATGTTAGGTGGAATTTAAGCCCAACTGGACAGCTTTGATGCCACCCACATATGATTGTACCTCTTGCACTTCATGCATTTCTTGCTGTGCAGGTCATTGTCCTGGATCACAAGTGTTTCATCTTGTCGAGATTGCTTTCTGCCCATGGCAGCTTGCATAGTATGTTCTGGAACTATGGAAGCTAGCCTGCAGGAATAGGGCTTTCTGGTCAGATCCAGCTCTCACTGTCTGAGTCCTGTGCCTTAGTGTATGGTGTCTTCATCAGTACATGCCCGCTCTCACCCCAGGAAGGCCAATGGAGCACTACCCTGATAGCCTCTTGTTGGAGAAGTCACTTGGACTACACTAACCAACCATGAGAAAGGAGGTTTTCCCTACCAGGTAGTGCGTCTCTGTGGGTCTCCTGCTCTTGTGTAGATTGTTTTCAACTCAAGAGGCTTAACTCATTTTAAGATTGAAGTGTGTGTATGTGTAATTACTTCTATGTGTTGTGCATAATGGTAAGTAAATATAAAATAATACGATCTTTGAGACTGTTATTAAACAACCTCGGTGTTATTTGGCCCTCACCTGACCTTTTCCTTCTGTGTTGACTTCCCTCACTCTCCCAGTTGGAGTCCCCTCCTTCTTATTCTCTTTCACTGAGGTCCTGCTCTTTGCCTCCCTTCCCTCCACCTGTGGTCCCTTTGTACTGGACTGGCTTCTGTGGTTACTCCATGTCATATACTCACATCCGGGGATTTGGAGCTAGGAACATGTACTGTTTGTCTGTCTTTGTCACTCAGTATAACCTTTTCTAGACTCTGTTGACGTACACATTTCATTTTTCATTATAGCTGGATAGTATTCCTGTGTGTGTGTGTGTGTGTGTGTGTGTGTGTGTGTGTGTGTGTGTGTGTGTGTGAAATCGAATTTGCATTATCCACGTGTTGGTTGTTTTCATCTCCCGGCTTTTGCGTGTAGCAGCTGTGAACATTGTGAACAAGTATGTCTGTAGTGTGATGCCAAGTCCTTTGGGCATAGGCCAAGGAGTGGTATAGCTGGGTCATGGGGTAGCTTCCTGTTGGGCTTTCGGAGGCTTTCCCTGTGATTTGCAGAGTGGCTGTACTAGTTTGCGTTCCACCAAAGGTGAGGGAGGGTTCTGACGCCTTTGCTCTCAGCTGTTTTGTCGTTCCTAGCTGTTCTGATTGGGCTGACGTGAAGTCTCAAAGGTGCTTCAATTCACAGTTCCCTAATTGCTGTGAATAATGGATACTTTTTAGGTATTTTTAGCCACTTTTATTTCTTTTATTAATCACTCTCTTTTTAGAGCTACTGATTGTTTTTAAAGTTTTTGTTTGTTTGTTTGTTTTTAAAACTGGGTCACTTAT
Organism: Rattus norvegicus; assembly: GCF_021556685.1. Taxonomy (NCBI): domain Eukaryota; kingdom Metazoa; phylum Chordata; class Mammalia; order Rodentia; family Muridae; genus Rattus; species Rattus norvegicus. The sequence continues at coordinate 118,687,635 of NC_141542.1, forward strand.
TTCCTTAATTGTGATTTTGAGTTCTCTGTATATTCTGGATGTTGCGTGTTGCTGGCAAAGACTCTCTTCCTTAGCTTCGCAGAGGCATTTGAGTTTATGAGGTCCCGCTGGCCAGTTGCTGCCCGTAACTCCTTGGCCAGTGGATTAGCATTTAGGAAGTCCTTTGCTGCGCCGGTGTCTTGTTGGATGCACCACAAGCTTAGTGTTTTAGGTTAGGTTCTCGGTCCTCGTGAACCTAACTTCTGTGCAGAGTGGTAAACACGGGTTGAATTCTATTCCTCTGCACATGGACGGTCAGTTTTCCCAGAGCCTTTTGTTGCAGATGCTGCATTTCCTCCAGTGCATTTTTTTTGTGTGCCTTTTTCATCAGATGGCTGTAGTTACAAGTTCTCATTTTTGGCATTTCTGTTCTACTCTATTGGTCTGCACGGCTGTTTTTATGTCAGTACTGTGTTGTTTTTATTACTATAGATCTATAATACATCTGAAGTCTGGAATGGAAACCCCCAGGGTTCTTCACTTTTGCCCAGAATTGCTTTGGTATCGTGCGTCTTCTCAGCTGCCATATTGATTTTCAGATTCCTTTCTCTGTCTGTGAGGAAAGCTGTGTGTTTACATTGCGATTGCATTTAACCTGTAAATTGCTTTTGGTAGGGCGTTCGCTTTCACAAAACACTGACCCTGAGCGTGAGCTGCCCTTCCAATTGCTGCTCTTCCTCAATGTCTTACTGAGAGGTCGGAACGTTTCCCATGGCGGTCTTTCTTCTCTGTGTCCAGGTTTATTTTAAGGTGCTGTGGCTGGGGATGCTGCTGTACATTGGAATGCTCCCATGGCCTTAGGAAAGTTGCTGTTGACACACAGAAAAGCTTTTGATGGTTTATTTGTTTTTAAGTTTATTTTGTACCTGTCACTTTGCTGAAGTTGTTGATTATTTCTAGACTTTTTTTGATGTAATTTTTCTGGATCTCTTAAGTATAATATCATATCATCCCTGCAATAGGGATAATTCTTCTCTTTCTTTCCTTTTGTATCCCTTTAATTTCCTTCTCTCCAGCACCTGCTTCAAGTGCCACTTTGGGAAGAAGTGGGTAAGTGGCCATCTTGGCTTCACTTTGGTAGTTTGGAGAAACTGAAGTCATCCACTGTGCTTAGGTTCTCCATGTGAATAGGTTACAGATTTTAAAAGTACCCTCTTAGAACGTTCGGAATCCTTTGGGTCTGTTGCAATGTTTCCCTGTTCATTTCGGATTCTTTCATTGATTCCCTGCCTTCTCTTCCTTGTTTTTATTTTATTAAGCTCTGCTTTGATTTTTACAGTTTTCGCTGTCCACTGGGCTTAGGTTTTTCCACATTCTGATTTGCAGCATAGAGTCACTCATTTGTGCTCCTCTAACCTATTAATTCGGACACCGAGATGCAGACCTCCCCTTAGATCTGCTTCTCATGTGTCCCAGGGGCTGTTTTATTCTGCTTTTATTTCCATTTAGTTTCAGGAATATTTTTGCTTTTCTTTTGATCTGTTTCTTCATTTAGTGATGAGTTGTTTAATCTCCATGATTTGTATACTCACTAGAGATTTGTTTGATGTTGATTTTAAGTTTTATTGGAGAATGGTTGAATGTGATACATGGACTTATTTCAGGTTTTTTTTGTGTTTGTTAAGGTTTGATTTGTGTTTTAACATGGGTTTATTACAGAGAAACTATCACACACTGCTAAGTGGAATGTATATCTTTATGGCATTCAGGTGGAATAGTATGTAGGTGTCTGTTAGGTATGTGGGTATCCATTTGATTTAAGATGCCATTGAATTCTGAACTTTCTATTTTTAAGATCCCATCTAAGAGAGAAAGTGGGAGTATTGAATTGCTATTATTGGGTTTGTGTTAATCTGTGCACTTAATTCCATTAGTATGATTTTTTATGAAATTGTATATGTCAAAGTTTATGCGCATGAGTGTAGTATTGTCATGTTTTCCTGATTAATTGATCCAGTGATTAGAACGAGTTGCCTTCTCTGTTTCCTGACTAGTTACAGTGTGAAGTCTAGTTTGTCAGATATTAGAATGACAGTGCATGCTTTCTTCTTGATCTCATCTGCCTTCTTTGCACTTTAAGGTCGTGCCGGATGGTTTCTAATTTTAATGTGTTGTTGACTGTATGTGGTAGCTATTGTATGAAACCTGTGGAAGTAATTTGTAATTTTGTTGCTTTGTTTTATAGCCTAAAATATGAGCTATTTTGGAAAAGTTATATATAGAAAACGTTCCCTATGCTAATGGAAAGAATGTACAATCTGCAGCTGTTGGATAGAATATTTTGTATATATTTGTTCAGTTCATTTGAAAATAATATAATGTAATTCCGTTTCTGTTTATTTTGGTCTCAATGAGCTATCTGTTGATGAAAAATGCTATTTAAGGAGCCATTATCACTTATTGAAGCCCAGGTTTCCTTTTATACTCTTTATGTAGGGTTTGTTTTATAAAATTGTGTGCCCAGATTTTCAGTGCATATATATTCATAATTGCTGTATTATCCTGCAGATTGTTTCCTTTGTAAATATATAGTGGTATTCTTTTTCTCCTCTGATCAGTTTGGGCTTAAATGTAATGTTTCTCGTATACAAGTGTAGTCTTTTTGCTGAGGATTCTGTGTGCTGGCTACATCATTTTCTCACTTTTAGTCCCTATATGTCTTTGTTGATAGGGTGAGTTTCTCATATGCAGCCAACTTGTGGTTCTTGCCTCATAATCCAGTTAGCTACTCCCCTGCCTTTTAATAGAGGAATCGGGGCCATTGTTTTTAGGATTATTAGCTAAAGGTAATACATGAGTCCCTCTTGACTTCCGGTGTTCTTTGTGGCTGTTTGGAACAGTCCATGTTCATTAGCTTTTATATTAGCAATCTTTCAGTTTTCATGGTTTTCTGAATTATGTAGCTACTGTATAATGCTGTTTTACTAGTGATGAATTCTTCCAATTTATGCTTATCTTGGAAAGTCTTTCTCCTTAGTTCTGTGGATTCTCTTGGCTGGCAGGTTATTTTCTTTTGGGGTTTGAAGTTCTTCATTGCACGTGTTCCTTCCTGGTGTTTAGAATCTCCTGAGAAGCTTACTACTATGATACTGGATCTGTGACTGGATTACTGGTGCTTCTTTTCTTCTTTTTATAACTTTTCCTGTCCTTGCATTGTTGTGTTCTTTACACCTTGACTGTCACATGCTCAGGAGAGGTTCATTGCCTAGTCATGTCTAGTGGAGGTTCTGAATGGCTCTTGCACAGGGATGTCTGTGTTTGAAGATTTGGGAAATTTTCCAATATTGTTTCACTGAATAGGTTTTCTTTTCATTTTTTTAAATTAATTTTTGAAAATCTCATGTTTGTATACAATGTATCTTGATCATGTCAGGCCCTCACCTTCCTTTTACCCTCTTGGATGAGCCTATCACATTATATTATTATTAATATTAAAAATACTTATTATCTTCTACATTTGTGTGTATAGATTCTAGAGATCAAAATGCGAGTCCTCAGGTATCCTGACCTCTTGAGCCCTCCTGCCGCCCCGTTCTGTGTACCTAGCTCTCTTGTCTTGTTTCTGTTATCTGAGTGTAGCAAGCACTGTGTCTTCAAGCCTGAGCAATCTGTCGTGACTTGATTCAGTGTACAGGTGAAGAGCATATGAGATTGTTATTTCTCTGAGCTTTTAGTTTCCAGTATGTCAGAGCTGTTCCTTTCAGTCCTTCATATCTTATGTAGTCGTCCTTAATTCAGTCAGCCGTTTATTTGTATCCTCTTTAAACTCCTCAGTCATTTTTAAAGTCAGGCTTTCGAATTCTTTGTCTAACATAAAGTGCACTTAGATATTTTTGGAGTCATCGACTAGGAAATTACAGACTTTGGGGGACTTATGTTGACCTGTTTTTCATGTTTTTTGTTTTTCTATGACTAGATTTATACATCTGTAGGGAAGTATAAATGTAAAGAATGCCTCTTATACTTTTCAATGTTTTTATTAGCATATATTATAATATTTATAAGTTTATTAGCATGCATCACAGTGGTGATATTTCATCATATATGAATATAATGTTGCAGAGAGCGGCCTAGAGAGATTGCAGTCTGGCCAGTTCTTCACTAGGCAGCAGTGTGTGTTCGGAAGGGCTGTGGGAACTCTCCACGTTAAATCCCTCACGGGTGCTATTTCTCTGATTATTTTTCTCTGCTGTTGCTTACACTCCATTTCTAGGAACAGGACTCCAGGCTCCCTCTAGTTGTGCCTCCTTGGGCTTGACTGTCAGCGGCAATCATTGTAGCCTTCATCTCTAGTATGCAGGAAGATTTAGCTGGGATTAGGCCATGGGTAGAGTCGCATACAGTTTTCTCAACTAGGACGGTGTGTGGCTCAGTGGCAGAGCACGCCCCAGAGTCTGAGGTGCTGGCCTCCGTCTCTGGTGATTTCCAGAGAGTAGAAAACAACCACAGTGGTGCGTAGGTTCACATCTGGTCTAGAAATAGCATATGAGCCAATTAGGGACAACCACTGCACTACCATTGAGAATGGACAAGGAAGGGGCCAAAGCAACACAGATTCTAAAATTTCCAATGTTAATAAAGCAAGGTGTGAAGTGGAAGAAGGAAACTGTGTCAATAATGGAAGATATGTCAAGGGTAAGGAAAACCAATAAAATAAAGAAAATTACATGAAAGCAGGAAAAGACTGAACAAAATGAACGTGTGTGAGAAGCTTTTGTTGTCAAGGGACTTGAACCAGAAGCTTCTAGATCAGTTAGTGACTGGAAACCAGTGGGCGTTGGATGGGGGTCGGCACAGCAGCCTTCTGTGGTGAGTTCTGGGGGAGGTCTAAGGGTGTGCTGTTGCAGTAGGGCTGTGTGTTCTCTCACCCCACAGGCCTGTTGTACCACATCTCCATCATCTAGAGAGTGGGCTAGGCGGAGGCACTCAGTCCTGAGACTCTACGTTGAGTATCAGAGGCATGGCAGATGTCTAAGATACGGTGTATTCCTGAATGCCTGGAGGAGGAGGGGAGGAAGAAAGGCCACTGATTTCCATCCTGGGTGGGCTGATGCAGGGATGGGGAGAGAATGGGCATGTAGCACCTTCTTGCCTTGGCGTCCACACTCAGACACATCCAACCAAGCTCAAGCACACAGTTACTGTCCCTCCTTTTGAGGACATCAGACTACTGTTCCCGCCAAGGGTCTCACTCCTTGTTGTTTACACCTTTTATGACAGAATCTCTCTACCATTTTACTGCTGTGACTCGTGGCATCTCCCACCTTGTCCCCGCCACAATGGCAGAGTGGCTCCAGGAGCTCTGACTTTCGATTGTCCTAAGTTTGGTTCCTAAGGTTAGAGCCTTTCCCAGTGGCACCTCATTGAGAGAAGGTGCGCTGTGCAGAAGGCTTCTTCTACAATGCTCTCCTGTCACACTGGACTCACTGAGACAGCTTAGATTCTTGACTGCCTTTAAGTCTTGTGGGAAATGCGGGTTTCCACGGTGTTGCTTGTAAGGGTTTGGGTTCTCTTAACTTCCTCTGCTGGGCGTCTCTGGTGGGGACTGGGGAATGCTTTGTACTTCTGAACTTCCTTCTTTGTGACGCTTGGACACTGCATCTCTTCTCTCCTTGAAATACGATGTCTTCATTCCTGCCCAGATGCCGTTCACTCGGTCACTTGAGGGGTGCTCTTCCACCATTTGACCTGCAACTCTCTGTTTTTCCTTGATGAACCTTGCTTGTTTTTTTGTTCCTACTTTTATAATAGATTCCCTTCTAAGAGGTTTTCCACAGTAATAGGGCTTTTGCTTATAATTTGTACTGTAAAATTTTTTACTTTTAACTTTGTCTCTTTTACATTACACAAAACTAAATTCTGTAGAGTGCGGTAATTCGATGTTTCCTTTGTATCCTCTGAACTTCGTGTTGTTACTAGAGGGGTCTTGGCTGTCCTATGGCACGAAGTCTAGGTTCTTTGTGTTGTCACCAATGAACTAGAAAAGACATGGAGGAGGAGCTCTATTAAAAGTGAGAGTGGTGCCTGGTGCACATACCACACGATAAGAGCCATGTGGAGCAGTCTCGGGACTCAGGCGTCGGAGTTCGCTCTAAGAGCTCTGGTTTATGTTTGCAACCCATTGAGATGCTGATCAACCCTTTAGCAGGAGCTGCCTAAGGCATCTGCATGGCACATACTCACATTACAGATCATAACAGTAGCATAATTACAGTTTTGAAGTAGCAGTGGAAATAATGTTATGGTCAGGGTCACCACCTGAGGAACTGAATTAAAGGGTTGCAGCATTAGGAAGGTTGAGAACCAGTGCCCTGCAAGGAAGTGTCTGACCTGGATTTACCACAGGAGGCTAGGTAGTCATTGTCACCTTCCCGGGAAGGGGCAGACACTGCTTTCTCAGAGATGGCATTCCCCTTTGCCAGCCCTTCCTACTCAAACCTCCTTCATCTCCTTCATTGTCTTGCTTTGAAAGTAGGAAGATAATTTTAATATGATGTAATAGGTGTGTGCATGTGTGTGTGTGTGTGTGTGTGTGTGTGTGTGTGTGTGTTTATGGGAGAAATATTTCCAATAAGGACTGAGACTGTTTCATATAGCCTTTATATTAATTTTGTATGTTAAATTATCTTTGAATGTAATACAAAGAGTTAATCTCAGTATAATGTCTGAGGACAGAAGTAGCTTATCATCAGTTTAAACTGCCAAAGTAGTGGGTCTCACTTTCTTTTATTTAAATAAGTGTGATCTTTATCATAGAAGGTTGACACAAAGAGGAAATAAGGTAATATATGCAGAATGCATTGACCAACACTTAGCCTACTAAACTAAAGTTAACTTAGAGTACATATAAGGCATTACTTCTGTTTTCTCGACAAACTGTGCTAATGAAGCAGTTGTGATTCGGGGCCAGAGTTACAGATGAGAAAGCAGACAGTGTGAGCTGAAGCGTTTTCCAAGTCTTAGATGAACGGGCTAAGCCAGATGTAAATGCATGTTTATCTGCAAGCAGTGTGGTCTTTTCACAGAGCTCACTTCTTCCTAGGACATAACTGGTACCCCTTTGTGTCATCTTCTCATCTTCCCTGGAATCTTAACTTTTTCCCATTTTAAGAGGATTGGCGCTGTGTGTTTTTGCAAACCTTTAATCCTCAAGAGGCAGGCAGATGACTGAGATTGAGGCAAGTCTGTTCTACAGAGTGCGTTCTAGGACAGCCAGGGCTACACAGAGAAACCCTGTCTGCAAACAAACAAAGTAGGAATAAGGACTAAGAGTATGGACAAATACTTCCCAAGAGCACTGGCTTCCCCTGCCTAAAGCTTACAGCCTTTATTGGTACTGTGTACCTCACCCTACTCCACGGACTCCTGTATTACAAATGGTCTGTTTAGTTTCCTGGAATAATGGGATGTTTTCCATGTCATCCCATAGAAAGCCACACTTGTGTTTAGCATTTGAAACATGGCTAATGCAAGCAAGGAACTGAAATTTTACCGTAGAGTAGATACTGGCGGCTCTATGTTCTTTGGGTGCGCGCAAGTCAGCACCCTTCATGCATGAATTGATAATGGTCACCTTCTTTCAGGCTGAAGACTTTAGCAGAAGAGCTCACACAGACCCAGCAGATGCTTTTACACAAGGAGGCGGCGGTCCTGGAGCTAGAGAAGAGGATTGAGGAATCTTCTGAGACCTGCGCAAAGAAGTCTGAGTGAGTAACCGAGAAGCCTGAGAGAGAGAGAGAGAGCATAGCTTAGTGACCCACATCCACAGGAGTGCCTGCTGCATGCTAGTGTGGGCTTGGCTCTTCCAGAAATGGAAGTTTTCATGTTTAAACAATGGAAGCTCATAGGACTCTGGAAAACTCTCTCTGTAAAATGTGATGTCTAGCTAGACACAAGCTAGAGTCATCTGGAAATGTAATCAAACCCTTTCTTCCCCAAGTTGAATCAGTTCATGGTATTTCCTCACAGCATTAGACACCTTAGATGGATATGGTCTAGAAATATTGTCCTGTATTTCTAGATATAATGCCCTGACTACATGCCTTAATGTTTTAACAGTTTGAACTATTTCACAAAGAATCCTTTGTTAAAAACTGCCTTTGTTACCCAACATCTAGTTTTTAAATGAGACTTACTTTAAATCCATTTGTAAAAAGGGGGCAGAGAAGTATCTAGAAATTGGTTGATGTATTAAAAGGCAATCAATTAAACTAATTAGATCACACCAATCAGCTTTGCATATGAATCAGCTGCAGAGTTACTTGGCAATCTTTGCTTTCCTGGCATTTGTGTTGCTGATTCCTAACTTGACAATATCTTCCTGGGCCTTCAGATTTTACTTGTCCTAGTACATTTCTGTTGTCGTCGTCGTCATCGTCGTTGTTGTTGTTAGATGTGTGCACTTGCTCATGCATTCAGGTACAAGATTGTGTGTGTGTGTGTGTGTGTGTGTGTGTGTGTGTGTGTTTGTGTGTAGGGCAGAGTCCAGTGTCCCCTGTCTTCCTCAGTGGCTCTCCACCTTAGTTTTAGAGGCAGGACTCTTATTGGCTAGGACCTGATTTAACTAGACGGGGTAGCTAACAAACCTCAGGGATCCTCTTGTCTCCCTAGCAGTGGGGTTACAGGTATTTGTATGCCTGGCTTTAGAGTTTTACTTTTTTAACTTTAATTTATTCTTTAGTAATCATCCGGGTGAATGCAATGTGTTTAGATCATACTAACACTTGTTGCCTCTTCTCTGACTCCTTCCCACCACCTCAGGCCCTCTTGACTTCCTGTCTTTTCTCATTCTCCTCCTCTTCTTCCTCCTCCTCCTCCTCTCCTCTTCCTCTTCCTCTTCCTCTTATTCTCCCCCTCCCACCCACTCCCTCATAGCGCCTATATACACATAGGTGGAGGACACCACTCTGTGGAACACTGACAACCTACCACACTGCTGATGCCAGTCGACTTGCCTTTCCTCAGAGGCCATCAGTTGCCAGGATTTCCTTCTCTGTGCTGGCCTGTTGGATGGCTGGCTCTTGTGTTGTCAGGAGTGTCTAAAGCACACTGCTTTGCAGCAGTCTTTCCTCACCTCTGGCTCTCAACAGTGTTCTGGAAGCCTTGAGGAGGGAAGTGGGACTTACAGTCCCATAGGACTGAGCATTCCATACTCATGTTCTCTGCACTTTGGTCGCCAGTCCCTGAGTTAACCACCACCCACTGCGCACAGAGCCTTCCTTGGTGAGGAGGGAGAGGCGCCCTTCTCTAACCACTCGCATTTAGAAGGCATTCAGTTCTGGGCCTATTTAGCCAACTCAGTCCCAGCGCCTATGACCTTCTCAGCCACCGGTTCACAGTCTCAATGACGGTGCCAGGCATGAGCTTCATTCTGGAGGATAGGTCTTAAGTGCGATCAGAAACTTAACCACCCCACAGCATTCATGCTACTGTTGCACACATGGGTGCCTCTTGTCAGGCTGGTCATTATTAAAGTTTGTAAGGTCACAGTCTGTGCCACAATGTTGCTAGCTTCTCTCCCCGACACCCTGTATTATATTGCACTTTGAAGGCCAGGCAGCAGGAAGGAAGCTGCATTTCCCCACGGTCCATGATCAAAATATGCGGCATCGTTAGCAATAAAGTCATATTATCAAGTTTCAGTGGGCCACCAAGGGCAGGGGCAATGACCTGTTTCTGTGAGTGCTGGGGTTAAGTTCAGGACCTCATGCTTTGGTATAAGAAACTACAAGTTGAGACATCTTCCTAACCCTGTTCCCTCTCTCTGTCTTTCCCTTTCTGCCTCCCCCCCCCCCCCTTTCCCCCTCGCTCCACCCCCATCAGACTCCTTCACTGAACCCTTAGCCCATTACTTAGTTATTTTGGATATTGGAGTTCATTGGCTGACCAGTCAACTCCAGGAGCCCTGGCTCCCTGTCCCGCATGTAACTCTCTTTGGGTGCTTGGGATTGGAACGCGGGTTCTGATGTTTTCATGAATGGTACTTTAACAGCTGTGTCCTCTACTCATCCTGTGCACTAGGTTTTTACTGATAGTTGGTAGTGATGACTGGAAGTTACAACGTACATGTGGGCATGCTTTCTCTAGTCCTGACTACAGTGCATGCATGGGTTTCTTGTTCTCACACTCAAGGCCTGCTTTGGTTTTCAAGGCTCTCTGGGGTTGGTGATGTGTTAGATCTCTCTCATCTACACTTGCCATAACTTCTCAAATATTCTCTACTCCTGTCAACTTTCTGATCTCACTTTATTATAGTTAGCAGATGAACTTCTGTGTCACAGAAAAATCTAAAGCCTTGAATGGCTTTGTCCATATTTTGGGGAACTAGATACCTGAATTTCCTCACATTTCCCCTCACAGCCAACCCTAGTGCCCTTTACAGGAGAACGTAATTACTCCAAGCCTGCTTCTCAGGGACTTTTAACGGCCTGCCATCACTTCCCCAGAAAGTTTGTATGTTCTCTTACTTTTTCCTCCCAACTGGGTTCTTATGCTCATGTTTTAAGCATTGACTCCAAAACCACCAGTGTCCTGTCCCCTACCCCTGTCCCAGCCCTTGATCCTGCCCCCCCCCCCAGCCCCACCCCGCTGCCCATCTTTGAGGTGCTGGGTTGGGTGCGGTGCTCAGGGCTGCCTCCCGCACTGCTGTATGGTCGCTCAGCTGCTCAATTCCTCTTTTTTCTCCGCATTTCCTTCCGCTCACTCTCCGCCTTCTCGTCTCTGAGTCTGAGCTCATCCTAGTAGTACTTCTCAGTCATTTCCTGAATCATCTCGTCAGGTCACTTCCCGTGTAGGTAGCCTTTGCCCATTACCATAGAAGTAGGAATCTCAAAGATTATCAGGGGCCTGTATTTGGCAGCTGTCTCTCTGCGCCTCTTGTAATCGCATCTGACAGGTTTTCTTTGCTGGGTTTCATCTTTCCTGGTTGACGCTCCTCCGATTCTGGTTTTTCTTTGAAAATTTCACCACCTTGATTTCTCGGTGCTTCCTCACGCGTGCCTGAGGGTGTGTACCGTTAATGGCCCCAGAGTCTGGCTGCTCTGTAGAGCTGGGACGTTTGGCTGACCACAGCGGGCTCTAGCTGCTCAGCAGGGGGAGGTACTGGTAAATGCCGGCCCTGGAGCTCAGGCCCCCCAGGCAGGACACTCTGGGACAGAGATCCCCTTAGGGAGGGGTGGAGCTAGCCTCGGACTTCCGCTTCCTGCGGAAGCCTTAGAAGGGTTAGCACGGCCGGGTTTTCAGGGGTGAGTCCTAGTGAACCCCATCATGTAGCCTTTGTTACCCTAAGTGACATCGTTATTGTTAGCCTCAGGGTATAATATGAAAATTAAAATGTGAAGTCTGCTTACGTGACTAAACAGTTGCTGCTAACTCTTACTGATTCAGAAGTTGGTGGCTTGAACTTTGCCTTCATGTTTATGTCTTTTGCTAAACAAATGTTCTAAATAGGGCTTCATGATGACACATTTATATTTTTCCTTAATATTTCCTAGGCTTGTCATTAGATTCTACTTCCTATCTATCTATCTGTCTGTCTGTCTGTCTGTCTATCTATCTATCTATCTATCTATCTATCTGTCTGTCTGTCTGTCTGTCTATCTCTCCATCCATCTATCTACTCATCCATCCATATATCAAAATCTATCATTTATATGTAGATATGTCTACCTTTGTATCTAAATACATATATGTAATGATGATAATTTTTGCTCAGTTTGAAACATGAACTATAATTATGTTAAGGCCAGCTGTGGTCCTAAGTGTCCAGCCAGTGCCACATGATGAGTCTCTGTTGCTTTAAGGAAGCATCTTCGTTTCTGTAATATTTTATTACTTTCATTGTCTTTGTTACTTGAAAGTAATAAAATGATAAAATTACATTTATTCAAAACTACTAGAACCTTTTTTTGTATGTTCTTATTTTTAAATTACTTCTAAATAAATGAATCCTAATGGACTTTTACTTAATAGAATTATTTGCTTTATTAATATATGGTAGGGCCTTAAGTTAAATCTTTGGATTTAGATTGTGCCTCTAAATTGCTAATATTTACAGCTTCTGAAGGAAAATTGAAAAAGCGTATCCCCAGATTCGTAGGAACTAGGCTTGGCTGGTATGAAAGCGTGCACTTTATAGTTTTCGGTAGTTAATACTAGGACGTTTCTGAGATTCTTACTGTTGTTTTACCTCTTCTACAGCAATGCCATTGTGTTTGGTTAGTGCTGGCCCGACCCTGGCGTGTCCTGGTGTGTCGTCAGTGAGATCTTAATGGTGAAAGCCTGTTCTTCCTTTGCAAATGGTTACCAGTGGCAGCGGATAGCATCTTAGTTATGGAAGAGCCCTTGTCTTCCCCCTCTCTTCGGGGAATCCCCTTCTCCCTTGAATCTGTCTAGGCTCTGTGTCTGCTATCACAGTCTTATGAGTTTGTTCCTAAAAATACAGTTAACGGTTTTTGTTTGACTATTTGGTTAACATTTACTTTTGTAACAGTTACCCTTTATATATAATTTTATATTCCATTATTGCAAAGTTTATTTTCTTGTTCTGGACAGTTAACCTTTTTTGCTATTTTCTATGTGTTTTTCTGTTAGCCTTTATGTAAGACTATTGGTAACAGCTCTTTTAGAGTATTATTTTTAAGTATATCAAATACTTACCTACATGTGATAATGATCACCTTATGTGATCATTCTTTAAATGATCTTCTAGATGTATGTGGGAATATATTATGACATCCCAGCTGATATGTTCAGAATCATTTCTCGTGTTCTTGTCAAAGCCCTTGTGATTCTGTGGTATTTTGCTTTTGGTGTGTGTTAGAAAGGACCCCCTCCCCCCAATGGAGCTTAAAATGTGTGAGTAGATAGAATCTTCTCCAGAGTCTCCTGAATTTTTTCTCACAAAAATGATTGTCTTAAAAATTAACATTCTCTGAATGGATTTTCTGAGAAATGGAAGTGCCAATTTTTTGCAAAAAAAAAAAAAAAAAAAAAAGCAATTATCAACTAATACACAAGCCAGCATGAATTTACCAAGAAATCTGTACAGATTTTAAAAATAGGTCACAGATTACAGAGTGCTGATGACATACATGGTAATTATCACTTATTAAATTCTGATGTTTGGAGCAATCTGTCTTCTGGACATTTCTAGGTCTTCTACAGTGCTCTTAATCATAAGTTCTGTGCTCACTCCCACCCCAGCTTTACATCTTTCTCTGAAATTCCTGAACTACTATTGAGGGGACCACATTCTTACCCTGGTCACTGGAATTGTGCCCTGCTCAGTTACAGCAGAACTGAGTTCTCAAAACATCCCTCGTCGGTAGACATAGAAGGCAGCAGGTGCCTTTGGTCAGTCTTCTCTGTGTTGATTCAGGCTGTGATCTGATCCTGTTCAGAATGTTACCTCACCATCTAATGCTGGAGTGTCCTTCATTTGAGTCTGTTCTTTCTTATCTACCACAGCTCAGCACAGTGCATGGTACACTTCCTTTTGAAATAGTAGTACTACATACACATGGTAGAGACATTCTCGCCAGCACTGGTTTTCTCTCTGGTGGCCTTGCTATGGGAAAAGTAGTTTGGAATCCTATGGTGGGGAGCCTCAAGGGCCAACTCTTTGAAGAAGAGCTGGGAAACTCTGCTGTCTCCATGTTGGTCATAATAGAAAGATTTCTAGACGTACACTCACACCATCATGGTCAGGTCTGAGTCCTGTTAGTTATTCCTGTTTAAAACAGATCTCATAATGTACACATAGTTCAGTGTGTATACATTAAGGCTATCACCTAATTTTATTATTTTACCCCAGGAACATACCAATACCTTATTTAAGGAATTCTTGAGATGTTAATGTATTATTTTGTCATTTTTTTTTTCCAATCAGTTCAGGGCATATTCCTAACCCTAACTCCTGCTGTGGTAGATAGTTTATGTATAAAAGAAAGTGAGCGCTATAGACCATGATTTACATGAAAGTGTCTTGAGTGACTTCTTTTCATTTTATTAATTCAAGTATCCCGTATTCATTGTTATTAAAATCTGTTTTCATTATGATTCTGAGGAAGTGCTGTAGAGGAAAATGAAAACTTACCAAAGCAGAATCTACCCAGACACATGGACACATGATACACAGATACAGATGCACACACAGATACACACACAGATACACACACAGACACATGAGACACAGGTACAAACACATACACAGATGCACACACAAACACATGGACACATGATACACATATACAGATGCACACACAGACACATGGATGCATGATACACAGATACAGACACGTACACAGATGTACACACAGATGCATGGACACATGATACACATATACAGATGCACACACAGACACATGGACTCATGATACACAGATACAGACACATACACAGATGTACACACAGATGCATGGACACATAATACACATATACAGATGCACACACAGACACATGGACTCATGATACACAGATACAGACACATACACAGATGTACACACAGATGCATGGACACATGATACACATATACAGATGCACACACAGACACATGGACTCATGATACACAGATACAGATACACACACACACACATGTAACACAGACACATATAATAGACACACACAGATATACACATACACAGACTTTTTCATTAATGGTTTTACTTCTTGTTGAGGTGAAATAATGTATATTCATTTTTTTCTATTGTAGCATTGTGCTTCTTCTGGGCCAAAAGCAGGCACTTGAAGAGCTGAAACAGTCAGTCCAGCAATTGCGATGCACTGAGGCAAAGTGCGCAGCACAGAAAGAATTGCTGGAGCAAAAAGTACAGGAAAATGATGGGAAAGAGCCACCTCCTGTGGTGAATTACGAAGAAGATGCGCGGTCAGTCACATCTATGGTAAGCCAGGGAGCCGGCAGGCGCAAGCGTCTGGGTAATAAGTGAGCGTGAAACTAATCCTGGTTCGCTGTAACAAACTATTACTCTTGTTAACATGCAGGTCCTATTAAGCTTATTTGTAAATGCAGAATAGACTTACCTGTCAGTCACCTCAGGTCACCTGGAGGGCACTTCAGCAGCCACCCATAGAGTCAGAAGACAAAAAGCTCTTCTCTTGCCTTCAAAACTGAAAGGACAGACTGAAGTTGTTTTTATCCCTGGGAGACAGCAGGAAGGTAGGGTATCGTTTAAAGATAGAAATAAGAATAAGGCAAAAGCTCTTCACTGTTTCTTAAGAACCATGACATTTGTTTGCCTTAGGTTGATGGTGTTTATTTTTTCATAGTATAAAGTCTGATTTAGCTTAAATTTTTTTGATCCTTAATTTGTTCGGATTTATAACTTAAAATTTAACTGAATTTTAGTTTTGTTACCTGCCTGATGTTTAGTATATATCAGTAAATCTATCTGTCATCTGTCTGTCTGCCTATGTATCTACTAGCTATCCATCATCCACCCACCCACCCATCCATCCACCCATCCATCCACCCATCCATCCACCCATCCATCCATCCACCCATCCACCCATCCACTCATCCACCCATCCACTCACCCATCCACCCATCCACCCATCCACTCACCCGTCCACCCATCCACCCATCAATCCATCCATCCGCCCATCCATCCACCCACCCACCCATCCACCCATCCATCCATCCATCCATCCATCCACCCACCCATCCACTCATCCACCCACCCACCCATCCATCCACCCATCCATCCACCCATCCATCCACCCATCCATCCATCCACCCATCCACCCATCCACTCACCCATCCACCCATCCACTCACCCGTCCACCCATCCACCCATCCACCCATCCATCCACCCACCCACCCATCCACCCATCCATCCATCCATCCATCCATCCATCCACCCACCCATCCACTCATCCACCCACCCACCCATCCATCCACCCATCCATCCACCCATCCATCCACCCATCCATCCATCCACCCATCCACCCATCCACTCACCCATCCACCCATCCACTCACCCGTCCACCCATCCACCCATCAATCCATCCACCCACCCATCCACCCATCCATCCACCCATCCATCCACCCACCCATCCACTCATCCACCCACCCACCCATCCATCCACCCATCCATCCACCCATCCATCCACCCATCCATCCATCCACCCATCCACTCACCCATCCACCCATCCACTCACCCGTCCACCCATCCACCCATCCACCCATCCATCCACCCACCCACCCATCCACCCATCCATCCATCCATCCATCCATCCATCCATCCATCCATCCACCCACCCATCCACCCATCCATCCACCCACCCACCCATCCACCCATCAATCCACCCATCCATCCATCCACCCATCCATCCATCCATCCATCCATCCATCCATCCATCCATCCACTCACCCACCCATCCACCCATCCATCCACCCACCCACCCTCTGTGTACTTCATGTACCTGTCATTTGTGTTGGTTATTATTACTAAGTAGCAGTTTTGCTCCCTGGGACATTGGTAGAGTCTCTGGATATCCTAGATCTAGTACATAGAATGGCTCTTTATCTCACCAGTGAAATCTATTCAGGCAAAAATATAAGAAGTGCAGTGCTTAAAAATCCTGAGGGAGGGATGCTTTTCTGTTTTCTCTGGGCAGCTCAATGTACTCCATAGATGGAAGTATTATAATTGAAGAATTTATAGTTGACATTTTAATAATTTTCAATTTATGTACATGTAAATAATCAATATGTTGTATATTATATTATAAATATATTCTATAAATAATATAATAAATATGTATTAAAATAAAAATAGTATATTAAATAAATCCAAATGTCCTCATAGCCATATTTAGACCTGTAATAACATAGAAATGAATATGAAGTACTTGAATATTATAATCATAGCTGTTTTTGTATTAATTGCATTTTGCTGACACATCACTTTGCAAATTGTGCTTCATTCTCCAGTAGCAGCTGCCTGTCAGGAATCTGAGCACATACAGCAAAGGCCTGTGGGTCTCTCTCCTCTGTTTTATGCTTCTTGATTTCTATTGGACATGCATATTCTTTCAGAGCAGTTCCCATTATTTTTTTCACTTGGCTTTTAAAAACCTTGTATTTTTCCTTTGATTATGGTCCGTAATATTTATTTACCTGCATGTCAGTGTGGAATTGGAGCTTAATTCTCAGTGGTTTACAGTCCTATAAGCAGTTTTTAGTAATCGAATGTATAACTTATGTTGCTACTATCATGGTAGAATAAAGAGCAGTTACTCAAGTTGCCAGATAAAAACTACTCCCAATTGGTAGACGTTAAAGCCTGGCTTTTAAGAATTTGTGATTCTTTAGAGTTTAATTCTTAAGTCGTCAAAGATTTATCAACTCTATTGAATAAACAGTGTTTCATAGAAAATATATAATAAGGTATAAGAAAGCAAACTGCTCTTTTGACATCTTCACCCTCTTCTCTTACACTGTTTATATGATGATTTATAAGCAAGGATGTTACCTTGTTAATTTGAAGGAGTGCTGTCTGTTTTATTGTCTTCAATTTATTTTCAGTAATTGAAATAGTAATTATAAGTTATCTCTTATGTACACATTGAAACAATGCCTTAGTAAGTCTTTAATTAGCAATTAAATTTTGGGCACGTATGGTTGGTGGCACATACTTCTAAGTACACTCGAGTGGCTTGGCCTGGGTAGTGGCAAGTTTGAGACATCACAGGGAGCATGGGAACTCCATCTCAAACCAAACCAAAATGAAAAATTAGTAAGACTTTCACTGAAAAATTTGTCAGGTTTTCAAAAGGAATACTGTGTGTTATTTGTAGTTAAAAATAATAAAATAATATTTTATAAATTTTATAGGCCATTCTGCAAATTGATGTTAATGAAATGTTTTACTGTAAATTTGAAAGAAGGACTACATCTGATACTGAAGGAATTCAGTGAGAACATCTAAGAGGTCTTACTGTTAATTCTCCCCACTTGTATTCATGAAATTTTGCATCCTTTAACTTTTTCAATTAACATCTTCAGTATATATATATTTAGTTGAAAATAATAAAAATTATAATATTTAAATGTATTTTTTTCAAAATGACTACTGAAAAAGTGTTTTGTGAATAGCATTATGAAGTAAGTTAGAGTTTATATAAGGGAAAGGGCCGAGGGGTAATGGGGGAAGAGACAGTATCTCTGGTTTTCACTCACGTGCTCTTATCTGTCTGTCCTCTGTCTGTCTGTCATCGGTATCCGTCTACCTACCTCTATCTAACTATTTTATCTCTTAGCTATTTGTGTGTCTTATCTGTATCCGTGCATTCCCTCTCCCTCCCTCCTTCCTTCTCTCCCTGCCTCTCTTCCGTATCATAAGAGACAGTACAACAGATGGGTTCTACTCGGTAGGAAGGGGAGAAGAAGACAGCAAGTTCTTGATGAACTGGGGATTCATGTTGTATTGGGCATCCTTTCTAGCTCTAGAGATCAAAAGAATGTATCTTCTGAGTCAGGTTAGGCATGTAAACTCTGTAGTCTCCCCTTGTGTAGTTATCAACATCAGTGTTTCCTGATAACCGAGTAGGCATAAGCTGCTGGCTTTACTGTTTATTAAGCACTTTTTGTTAGTTGTTTATTAACTATTTTGTAATTGTAACAAAATAAGCTTCATTTTAGTATCTGTTGAACTGTGGAATTAAACTTCCCTTTAACACCAGAGTTATCTGTTTGCTTATTTTATGACAGTTTTGGACCAAATACGGTGATTTTTGATTAAAGCATTTCCTTGTGTGTCAGGTCTATGTCTAGACCTGATGGCAACCACAGAGTGATCCCCTTCTTCTAAAACATGCATAGCTCTCCTATAAGAGAACTGACTTCACCTTGACATTTCTGAAATTGACATTTTATCTAATCCCCTTTGCTAGACAGAAAGACAATATGTATTCGTCTTCTTTGCATAGCTGAGTGACTGTTCTTAGACAGCAGAGGTGATAAAATCCGTTCTGCTGCGTCTTCAGTCAGTAGCTAACTTTATAAAGCTGGCCTGTCAGATGACTCAGCTGTACCCTGTGTTGCAGTGTTCAGTTTTCAGTCTTATGCTAAGAGCACTGTCCTGAATTAATGAAAGAATTGCTGTGGTTTTGAGAGTTTTATATCATTATGAGGTATGTTTTCTTTCTTACAGTCACCAACTTAAGTTTTAATTTTGAGCCTTGTGCACCAAATATTGGTATAACGAGAAAAATACCAGACCAAGAATCAGAAGAGCTGAATAACTCTTTTGTGTCTGCCCTGTAATTACAGTGAGGCTCCTTAAACTTTATAAGCCTCCATTCTATTGAGGTAGTATGTCTTATGGGATATTTTTGATACTGTAAAGATAATAAGTATAATTTATTCTCTATATTGAAAACCCTGTGAAACAAATAGTTCTACTTTATTTTTTAGATAGTTACTTCTCACTTCATAGATACATTAGTCAGCATTTACTCACTGTAAGGATGATTGAATAGATTTATGAAGGATTACGCTATGTATTTCTGTTTGTTAAAGCAAGGCCTCATGTAATGCCTTTTAATAACACTACATGCATGTGGGCATGTACATGGGTCTCAGTGTTCCTTGTTTATTCAGTTTTCTTTCGCAGAAATAATTTTCCAGACGCACTATCTGTAAAATAGAAGCATGCATGTAAATTATATGCCTTCTGTTCTTTTCTTATATAAATGGAAGACCGTATAATTTGTCTGGTGTACCTTGCTTCTCCTTTATGAAATGAACCTCAAGTTTCATTTTATAATAGTGCATATACAGTGACTTATATGTACTCATTTAAAAGGTGGGTATTTATATCAGGCCAGATGTTGATTTTTTAACTTGACGTAGTCTAGAAAATTCTGAAAAGAGAATCTCAATGAATGTTGAGACAGTGTCTTCATTGGGTTAGCTGATGAGCATGTCCATGGAGAATTGTCTTAGACATTTGTTATGAAAAGATCCTGTCCACTGTGGGTGGCATTATTCCCTTGCAAGTGGTTCCTGAACCATGTGAGAGGGAAAGGATTGAGCCAAGCAAACAAGTGAGCATGTATACATTCATGTCTGCTTACTGTGGGTGTGGTGTGACCGCCCTCTGCTGCTATTGTGTCTCTTCTCCAATAATGAACTGAAAACTGGAATTGAGGGGAAATCCTTCCCCCAAAGTTGATTTCTATCAGGGTATTTTACCATAGTAACAGAGAAACTAAAACAGCCACCCAAAACAGAACTAGACCAGCTATTTTAGAGCTTTACAGTACATCCACAAGCAAAATACACATAATTTTTATTGTGCTTGTATTAGGACCTTTTCTGTCTCCTGAGAAGATACCCATACTGTGTGTGGGGGGGTGGGGGGGAGAGTTCGTCTTGGCAGGGGACACACGGGGAACATCTCTCCTTTGAATCATCACAGTTCTGTCAGGGTCTTTTTCTGTCACTGGTAGAGACATCCCAGAAGCCATTAAATATGGAGTATGTCTGGTGGTGAATTCTGTGGGAGAATATAGCAATTAGTGGGAGAATCAGGGTGTGAGTAATGTGTTTGTGTGGAGAGAAGTCAAGGAAGGCACCCCTGATAAAGCAACATCTGTCCAGAGAGCAGAGAGAACTGAGGAAAACAAGGCTGGGTAAGGGGACCATGATGAAGGCATTTGTAAGGGAGAGCTTCAGTTGTTTACAAGTTACTTTGGGTCACCTGACTTAGTCTTTCTAAATAGCCAGTTTCTGAAACATTGGTATTGGTAATTCATTGTCTCATACCTCTCTCTATTGGTTTCTTCTTAAAACACTAGGCATAAGTCAGGTCCCCACCCAGGACACTGAGTCAGCAGAATTATGAGCTGAAGTCAGGCCAGCCTGGGTTTCATAGCAAGAACTTTCTTAGATTTTAAAATTGAAATTGTAGAAGGAAGGAATATGTAGCAATAGGCACTGATTATGTTTGTGGTCTCAATTACAAGTATTAAAAGTTATTGAAAAGTTAACTCACAGGAGTAAGACTTCTGTTTTATGATTCAGTAAAATCTATCCTATAGCAACAATTTGTGATTTATCTGTTTAAGAAAATTCAGTGTACTGTTTGGGTCAAGTTGTAGGTCAAGAGATAAATTGTGATTTTAAGAAAATCTGTTGCTCAGTTGATACTAACTTGATGTTGTATTCCAAAGTTTTTATTGGAAAATATTTAATATGATAAAATGAAATGGAAAATATAGCCAATATTTTAGGACTTTGTCTGAGCTTTGATTATCAACTTGATAGAACCTGGGACAATCTAAGAGGAAAGCCAAGTCTTGAGGCTTTGCCTGGGTTAGATGGGCCCATGGGCGTGACTGTGGGCGTGCCTCTGGGGGATTGTCTTGATCATTGATGGATGTTGGTGGACTGACCACTAGGCCGGTAGGTAGGCTTGCACTAGATACAGAATCGAGCTGAACATGAGCCTGAGCCAGGGCTCCAGGCAGTGACTCAGTACCATTCCCGTCCCATTTCTGCTCAAGCGTCTGCTTCAGTTCCTGCCCTCATTTACCTCTGTAGTAGATTTTATCATGGAAGGATAGGCTTCCTCCCCCCCCCCCCCCACACACACATATGAAGTTGCTTTTGATCATAGTCTTAGTGTTACAGCAGCAAAAAGGAAAGTAGAAAATAACAAGAAATCTGAAATGTTATGATTTATTCTGGCATTCATGGGGTTAAGGAGTGCTATGAATGAGTATAGACAATCTCTCTATATATAGTTACTTAAATTTCTCAAAATTATATCTTGGTATTCAGATATAGCTTATGTTAACAGCTATTACAAATGTATAATTTTAATAAACCCTTAGCAGTGTTAGCTATTATAATCTACATATTTTGGTGTCATAAGCTGTTTATTGGTCATAAACCGTTCAGTACCTTTGGCATCGATCAGGCCCATGCAGATCAGAGGAGAATTGTTTGGTGACTTGTATCCTGCTCACTCATGCTTAGATGACTTAAGCTGAATTCAGGTCGTCATGAGACACTGAGATACATTTCTGTTTTGGCTTTATGTATAGTAGAATTATATAGACTTTATTTAACTGTAATCAATGTAGTTATTTTGTCTTGTTTTCAAGGCTTTATTCTTGCATTATATCTAATAAGATTAAGGAAGCCCGCCCGCATCTTGTGTGGTTTGATGATGTTTTTCTGTGTGCTGCAGGAGTATTAGCTGTTGTCTCCTGTGTGCTTGCGTCAGTGTGAGGAGAGCTTACTCAATAGGAAGATGCTTAGGCAGACCCCTCTGGTCGGAGTGAAAACCATGAGGCTTTCTGTATCCTGAAGAACTGTCAGCTTCTGCGGGTCTAGTTTGTGACGCAGACACCTCACCAGCGGCGTGACTCACTAACAGAGATTGGTGCCTGCACGTTTGCTAGCATTGGTGACAGCGTACAATTTAGAGGTCTCATTTTAATTTAGCGGTTGCTCATTACAATTTAGAAAGTTGCACTGTGGAATTAAACCATAATTGTTTCTATTTTGGAAGTCATACTATGCTTTTATGATGATGGGATAGTTAGTGCAAGTACTCAAGGCTCTGCCAGATGGGGAATAAAACAAGTCTGCTCTGCCTACATGAAGACACGCTCTGCCCTTTCCCTTTCTACAGGAATGTGAAAACCTGATTTAATTGTGCCATCTCTTATGGGCTTCTTCGCTGATCTGTGGGAACATTGCCTTTTCCCCATTTCCCTGAGTCAGGAACAGCAGTGACAGTGTGCCAAGCAAGCCATGCGATTTGATTTGGGTTAGCAAACATGGGGATGTTCCAGTGCTAGTGGGTCCATTAGCTGATTGAGAGGAGTTGTGAAAGTGCCGATGCTCAGAGCTCGTCTTTATTCTTTCCAGGAAAGGCAGTCCAGTGCCATGGCTGCGGGTAGGACTTTAAGGGTATGGGACGGGTTGGGGTGGGGCCGAGCTGTGGTGACTCAGCCTTTGTCTTCACTGCTTACTCAGACCTTTGATGGCTCTGGGCTTATGAAGCTTTACATCACAAGGCCTTTGCATTCCTGTAACCAGAGTTAATTGACAGTTGCTTCCTGCCTTATTCCACAGACTGTTTGAGGTAGCCAAAGACAGCAAAATTCAGCAAAATATAAAATTACAACCAGGAAAAAAGAGATTGTAACCAGATATCAAGACCACACAAAAACTGTAGAGGACTGGGCTCTACATGTGTGCTTACTGTGCTAGACTGTGCCCTTCATAACTGGTTACAGTGGTAGACTGTGGCCTCAGTCTGTGGTTACTGCTCTTGCCCCATGGGAGCCATTCCTTTGTAGGCACTCAAAGGTAAAACTTAAGTGGAAGCTGAAGTCGCAGAGCTTAAGTGAAAGAAGGCTGTCACAGTGCAGAAGTATCGTTGCATTTAGCTTATAAAATGTGTAGCAGAGGCTGTCACACTGACACTTGTGTGACTGCTGTCACATATATACTGTGTGACCCTTGATATCAGCAGCTAATGTAAGAATGTGATTCATAAAACCTTCAAACACAAAATCTAGACTCCTTCAGTAGAAGAGGAGGCCATGACACCAGAGTCAGCTCTTTAGGATGAAGACTGCATCAGTCGACTTCCTTCATTTAACGATGTAGCTACACTTAGAGCAGTGGACAGCATGGATGTGCGATGTGTTTGGGGTTTCCTTAGGCTGGGTGCAGCGGCACAGGCAGACACTCCCAGACACTCCTCAGATGGTAATGATGGGGTCGGGAACTCAGGGCCAGGTCACAGCTCCACACAATTCTGTCTCAAAACAAAGCTGGACAAAGCCCAGCCCGAGGCCCACGTGTTGTTTCAGTGCTGCTTCTTTTACTGCAAGTTGAATGTGCGTGGATAAATGGTTACGGGTCAGTTTCTTAGTTACTCTGTTTTTTTAAATGAATATCTGTTATCTTTAAAAATTTGGGGGAGGGGTTGGGGATTTAGCTCAGTGGTAGAGCACTTGCCTAGCAAGCACAAGGCCCTGGGTTCGGTCCCCAGCTCCGAAAAAAAGAATAAAAAAAATTGGGGGGATTATTTTAGTATTAAAAATAATTTATGTTTGTAGAAACTTAGTTCTACAAAACTTTTCTAATTTTCCAATTGTTTAGATTACAAGCTTTTATTACAGATGGTGACTGAGCAGAAACTCCAGTCTTCTCCCCTTTAGCTTACAGTTTAGGACGTATTTTATGTAATGTGTCATTTCTATTTAGTTATAATTTCACCTTATGAATTTCTTCATTGAATATGTAGAAAATCAATCTTCATGTATATTTTAAGGATTTTAAAGATAAGTAATTGCAGATAATTTTGCTATTTTATGAAGACGTTTCATTTTGGAGAGAAGATTTTTCTAAACAAACTTTTATATGTGATACATATATCACAGTTCAGATGTTACATTTCTGGAGAGATTATTTGATAAACACTTTCTTCATTAGCACTTGGAGACTTCCAGAGCCTCCTGTTAGCTTGCATTGATTTTCATTTGAGCAAAGTTGCTGAGGAAAAGCCCACACCTCAGTGACTCTTTGCCAAGGGACGGCCACTTTGCCTCACACCAGTGTTTTTAATTTAATCGTCTTACTGAGATGTTTCATTTCAGCTAAGAACTTCTAAGTTAGAGGAGATTGTGGGAATTCATCAGTTTTCTTTTGTTAAAGCTGTATTTTATCCAGGCTTTGTTGTCCTTGCCGGGCCTGACAGTGCATCCAAAGTCTTACTGTATGACCTCAGGGTAAGCTATGGAGCCTTTCTGAAAGAAGATTCCTAGTTAATTAGAAAGTTCTAGAAACACGACACAATTGTCTCGAAGGTTTAACAAAATTATTTACAGAAATGTGTATTTCAATTCCTTGCATATGGATAAGTTCACTTAATAGTATGTAGAGTGAAAGGAAATGCTATTGTAATTTTAAATGTTATCTCCTAATTTTAAAAAACGTTTTTTAAGTGTTGAAGACTACATTCTGCACTTCCACACGTTAGTCTTTTTAATGGTATAATAACTAAAGCTATGACATTACCAGCAGATGGAGCTCAGTGTCAGAAAACCAAACATCTGTAACTGAGGTATCTCGTTACCTTATTCTTTAATAATAAAGCAGTGCATATTGGTTTTGAAATGTATGTGGACGCTTTCTGTTTTTATTGTGCCTACCACAGGACACTACCTTGCTTTTTATTTAGTTTTATAGTATGAAGATCTAATGCTTTATTCTTATTTTATGTTATGTAGTCCAGATAATGCCATACATAGCACATGGCAGTTCATTTCATGGCTAAAATACTTTGCAAATACTTAATTTATGAACACTGGCCTGGAACTTGAACAGTTCATTCCATAATTGAACTGAATGGTCTTAGATGTGAGTTACCCAAACTGGATTCTGCCCCTCAGATAGGCTTTCATTTCTATGTAAATGGGATAACTGCCACCTCAAACAGCTATTCAAGCCCATCAAAGTGGGAAACTGACTTAATAGTTACTGTTCTCCAAGTCTCATATGCACTGTGCAGGCAAGTTCTGTTGTATTACCTGCACATTCCCCTCCAGCTAACCTCTGGGCAGCATCTGCTCTGGGACGGCAGCAAAACCCACCTAGAGATGGTCAGAGCTACTCACCAGTCTACCATGTCCTGAACTCCACGTTTGTCTCTGAGAACTGAACCTCATCCACACCCACCCAGTCTTCCCATGGGGCTCTCCTGCTCTCTTGTGGTCTGAATACCCCAAGCTCCCCCTTCCCCCCTTGACATGTCTTTTCTGTGATAGTCTTGCCTAGTTTTTCATAGGACTAACCATATCCTCATAATTTCAGTTCTTAGGATATGCTTTTGTGTTTGTATTTTTTTAAATATGTATTTTTATTCTCTGAGAATTTCCTACATTTTGACTGTTTTTCTTATCTACTAGGTCCTCATACATTCACCTCACAGTTCCCCTCATCCTCATGTCTTGTTTTACTTATTTATTTTTTTACCTACCTAGTCTACTTTGGGCTGCCTGAGCATACATGAATATGGATGTAGGTGGCCCATTGGAGAAAGGCTGGCATCCAGGGAACCACTTGTGGGGAAAAAAAAGCCTGCTACTTCCTCTCCCTGCAGCCACCAACTGTTGATGTTTCCTCAGGTCGGGCTAGTAATCTCTACTCCATGCTGGGATGGTGATTGTCTTGAGTGTGTGCAGGTCTGTCTAGTCAGCCACAGTTCCTGAGAGCAGCAGTCCTGTCTGTCCTGTCCTGTCCTGTCCTGTCCTGTCCTGTCCTGTCCTGTCCAGAAGACTCTAGGTCCCTCCATCTTCCCTGAGACTGGCAGGATGGGCATGGCATAGAGGTTCCATTTAGGGCTGAGCAGCTCTCCACACTGCCTGGCTGCACCAGCACCAGCTCTGAGTGCCTGTGTTCACTGCTGCTTATTACACACAGCAGCCTCCCCGATGAGACCTGGAAACTACTCCTCTAGGAACCGTTTGATACTAAAGCCACCTAACGGGATAACGGTGCTGGGGTCACCCCTGGGGTTCCCAGTCAGCTTTACAGTGTCTGACACATGTTCCCCTGTGGAGCAGACCTTAAATCCAGTCAGAAAGCAGGCAGGTATTCCCATAGCCTGTGCCACACTTGCACCCATGGGCATATCATGCTATGCCAGTGGTTATTGTAACTTTCAGGGTTCATAGCTGGGCAAGACGGTTGGCAGCCTTTCTCTTTCAGCTACCAAGTGATATTGTGAAGGCTAGCCAGCAGGGAGGAAGCTTCGTGGTTGGCATGGACTTGATTTCTTCATGTCCTATGACGACAGTGTGTAATGTCTTCCTCAGCCACATGTCTTATTATCATGATCTCATGGGCATTGAAGAGGAATGGCAACTACTTATGTTGAGGGGTCTCTAGTTCATCCTGACGCCAACAACTGACACTTGGCACTGCCTTTTTATATAAGTCTATGGCTTCCAGGCAGATACTCATCCCTTGTGAAGGGTAATCCCATTAAACACTTTTTTTTGTATGAAAAGTAATGTATAAGAAGGTCATAGCTTTCCACACAGATTTCCCAGAGATCTTCAGTGGTACTTAATGTCGGTTTTCTATCCTACTTCCTCCTCTCTCCTCCTAAGCAGCTTCTCACTGGGTCCCTCCTTCTTCATGTCAGGCCTGCTCTCCTCTTTTCCTTCTTTTGAGGTCTGCTTCCCTCTCCAACCACCGCTCTCTGGTTTCCTAGATTAACAGAGACTACAAGTTAAACAAGCAAACAGTCTAAAGTCTTGACAGTGAGGTCTGCACATGAGTGAGAACACACAAGGTTTGCTGCTGTGGGTCTAAAATTACCTCACTCAATATTTTTTCCAGTCATGCCCATTAACCTGCAAGTCTCAGTTCCACACGGATGACTAAAATGCTCTGATGTGTAGTGTAGGGTTTCATTACCTGACAGCACTTAGAGGCTGTTTCCGGTTCCTGGCAGTTGTGAGTGGAGTACTGACGAACACGGATGAGCAGGTGGACAGTCCTGGGAATGTGAGCCCAGCGGTGGTATATCAGGGTGGCAGGGTGCCTCTCGTGTCTGGATGAGCCACCACACTGATTTTTGTAGTGGCGTCTGTCACAGTTTGCCTACCCACTAATGACTCCTGCACATCCTTACCAGCATTTGTGCCCTCCCCTCTCTCCTCTTTCCTTAACCATCTGACTGGCATCCTAAATAGTTTCAGTTTGCATTTCTAAGGCCGTTCCCTTAAGAGATTTCACAGGATACATTGCTCTAAGGAGCCTACTTCTGTCCTGCGTACCCCATCCCCATCATTGTCTCTGATGCCCGCTGTCTGTCCTTACATGGCATCAGCTCCTAATGTCTTCACCACTAGTTCCTGCAGCAGTACCTACAACTACATCGCTTGTTAGCAGTACCTACAACTAACTACCATCGCTTGTTAGCAGTACCTACAACTACATCGCTTGTTAGCAGTACCTACAACTAACTACCATCGCTTGTTAGCAGTACCTACAACTACATCGCTTGTTAGCAGTACCTACAACTAACTACCATCGCTTGTTAACAGGGACTCATGGGTTAAATACTAGTGTGTGCATTGGTGTATGTGTTAACGTATGGATTTAGGGCATGTGTGTTTATTTTGTATAGTCTTCCCCATAATACCTATTTATGCACAAGTTTAGTTTGAGGAGACACTTCCGTTTTGTTTACTGCCATTTGCGTTCCTGGCATAAGACTTGAGATGTAGACTCAGACATTAAATAGGTTTTGTTTTTTTTTAAATTTTGGACAGACTATTAGAATTCCTGGTAAGAAAGAGTCATTGTATATTTATATAAAATACTTTTCTAAGGGAAAGGGGGAGTTTTCAAGCAACAGAATCATTCGTGCCTGTTTCCAGAGTCTCTGCAAAGGCAAGAGTACCCAGAGAGCAGTCTACTCGGGTTTTAGAGAAGAGATTGACAGGAATTCAATCATTGAAGGTTATAGTATGTTAAGTTGCCATTGAAATGGGAAAAACACTTTTAGCATGGCCCCGAAACTCGTTTAGATTTAGAAGGGAAATGATGCTCAACTTTCAGAAATGTGAAATTATAGATCCCTAACTCATTGCACCTATGGCCTTTGTTTTAGCAGCTGGGAACTAAGGCGTCATCCGTACGGTTACCGTCTTTACAGGATCTGAAGACGGTCTGGTGATCTCCAATACTTCTACTTACAGAAAACCAAACCGGGAGGGGGGCATTCACAATGCAAAGGAAACACCAGATTTAGCTTACTTCTGGGAGTAAAGTAAGAGTCAAATATAGCTGCTTTAGATTCATATTTCTGGCTGTAAATATTAATTTTCATTTATTTTTATCTCCAAGATTGCTTCCAGATTTAGAATTTTGTGATTCTGTGAGCCTTGGTGAGTGCCTGGCACCTAGTAACTCCTCACTGAATACTGAGAGAATAAATGAATAGAGCCAAGCTGTAAGTAAGCAACAAAGATAGGAAAATGTAAGTAAATTTATTCAGAAATAGAAGTTAAAGTTACCTGTTTAAAATGAGCTAGAAAAATGTGAGACCGACAGAGACTATCAAGAAACATTAGCAGTGTTCCCTGATTTCATCCTTACTTAAGCAGAAGAGAATTAGTCAATCTAGAGTATCTGGGGACTTCCTTCTGGGAAGAGTGCTTTGGGTAAGGCTCTCACCTGAGAGGTGGAGTGACAGAAATGTCCTAGAGGGATTTGGATGTCAGTCCTGACCCAGCTCCTTACTGAGGGCGTGACCGGGAAGTTAGCTAGCCTCTGAGTACCTCAGCTTGAGCAGCTATAAACTCAGGGCCAATGAGGGACGCAATGGCGGATGCTCATAGCCAGGACAGTGCTAGGGCATAAGAAGCTTTCTCTCCCAGTTCCTCCCTTCATTTATTAAGGGAAACTATGAAATCATCATTTGAATACAAAATGAGACATTTGTGATGGGCATGATATAAACATGAGTGGTTTTTATGCACAACAAAGTGAAAAGTGGACAGACACACAGGCAAGTAGTAGAAATTGAACAGAAATGAGACTCTACTGTGATTGACGTGGGCTGTCACAATGTGGCACGTGCTGGCCTTGAACTCACATTTCGTTCAGTCCTACCAAATGGCAGGATTGCCAGCATGTGCCACCAGACCTGGCCTTAGTTCTTTCAAATATGTAAATTAAAGAGTATGAAATTTTAAAGGAGAAATGTTTGTCAGAATTATGGTCCAAGTAAGGTTTGAAACCAAGACCTGTCTCCACTGCCTTTAAATTGTTTTTCCTGCTTTGTTTCCATGGAGATTTATGAACTTTATTCCACCGAAAACCCTGTACTGGCCAAGGGTGGTGATGCACACGTGGAAGCTCAGTACTCTCCTGGCAGAAGCCATGGGGCTACAAGCATGCAGCCAGCCAGGACCCTGGAGAGAGCCTGGACGTGTGTGCGCGTGCACACACACACACACACACACACACACACGCACACACACACACACATACACATATACACACACACACACGCACGTGCACACCACACACACATACACACACACGCACACATACACACACGCACGCACACATACACACACACACGCGCGCGCGTGCGCACACACACACACGCACGCACACGCACGCACGCACGCACGCACACACACGCGCACACACACACATACACGCACACACACACATATACACACACACACGCACGCACACACACACACACACACACACACACACACACACACACACACACAAGCACGAAGAAAGCCCTGTATGTGCATCAAGAACACTGTATGGTCTCTGATTGTTGTATGTAGTGTTTTACAATCCAGTCAACGGAATAGAATACTGAAAAGGCCTTCTGTTCAGCCTCCACTCATGGCTGTGAATGTCCCAAACCTGCTTTCTTCCCACCCTCCTTCCTCATGAAGTGTTAGAGTTAGACTTCAGTAATATAAACTATAGAAGTTTTATATTTATAGCCCAGATGCTCATGAAGGTTTGTTTCAAGACATACTTGGCAGTTTGGTGAGTTCCCAGGGATTTTGAAATGTACTTCTCTACTCAGTTGGAAGACCTCTGCATGTTGTAGAGGAAGAAAATAAGTTATTTCATTCAGATCATAAGAATATAATCTGTGTCTTAGATAATGGGCTTTCATTTAATGCACATGGGCTCCCATCCAAAGAAAATGAAACAAACAAACAAACAAAAACCCAAAACAACAACAACAAAAACTCCAATATTGTTGGTGTCGTAGTTCCTTTGATCCAGAGCTGACTGGTACAGTGCCCTGCCAACAGAGGGCGACACTGAAATAGGAGATCAAGGCCTGTGCCTTTTCTGTCTTGCTTTTGTCTCAGACAGGATGATCTGTGGACACACTGACTTCTGCGTGCATACCGTTAGCTCTAGTTAAGATTTGAGATGGAGCAGAGTGTGGAGTGTCCCCACTGTGAGGGTGACCTGGAGCCTGACTCTGACTCCAAGTTCTGTAAAAAATGCTCTATACCGATGAGCCCTGGGCCTTCCTCATCAGAGATCCAGAGATACCAGGTAAGGAGGAAGGCGGCTCCCGCCCTGCCCCAGGCCTGGACATAGTTTTGTAGTTCTTGCAGTCACCTGATTATGGTTCTTGTTCTCTTTTGAGCTCTGCGATTACTCAGACACTCAGCCAGGGAGATGGGGTGGTAGCACCAGTCCTCATTACTTGCCTAATTGGTTTTCTGTTTGCCTCCCAGGTTTGAGTATAAATAGACTTTTTAACCCATGAGAAGGTAAAAGAGACTGCACTGTGTGCAGAAACACAATTCAGTTTAACATTCGTAATGGCGTTCAGACCTCTGTTCCCTAAGTTACAGTCTTTGTTACCTGCTGAGCTTGATTACTAAGAGAGTAATATTCATCATGATAATTAGGGACAATAACTGAGAAGTTCTCACCATATGTGACTGCAGAGCTCAGCATTGTTTTTCTATAAATTAACACTTCCAGTTTAGCTTAATAATCTGGAACAGACCAGCCAGTAATCTTTTACTGTATGGGATATAGTTTTGGTGGATAATAGGAACAGCACCCTGTACCACATCTGTTGTGTTTGTAAAGAGTTTTATGAACGATTTGTTTGGTTTTAGTTCAAACTTAGCTGCCTGCATTTACTAATTAAGGCTCTGATATTTGAGGCTGTTTTTGTCCCCATTCTCTATGTTAGGAAAAACAAATTCTGGCTTTGAAATAAGAATGGGAATATCTGAAAGAGTGGTCAGTGATCACATGACTGCCATTTCTTTTCTATTTCTCTTCGAAAACAATGGGAACAGGCACATACTTTCTGCCTTAGTGTAACTCGGGGGAATATTTGGGCTATCATATTCTTATTAGTAGTCTTGTCATTAGGTAATACTGTTCATAAATTTACAGGTCATCCCTGTGTGCATGGACTTTATGATCTCAGTTTGTGTATTTATAAGAATATCAGAGGACAATAAAATCCTCTGCGATTGGTGTGCACACAGGTTTGTCATCCTATAGTCACCATCTCTGACTTCCCAGACGCTAACGTCCTACAGAGCTGATGGCACAGTTGACTCAGCCTTTAGTTTAAAGATAGGTCCTGCTTTTCACTCCTCATTTTTATAACCTTTCACCTTTGATATTTTATACTTACATTTTATTCTTTATTTGTTGATTGTTTTTTAAAATATTCATTTTTTTCCTTTTATTTTTTGATAAATTTCTTTATTTTTGTTTTCTTTTGTATCTGTTTTACTACATTTAAAAAATAAAGTGGAAATTTAAAAAAATTAGTATTTAACTATTTTGTGGTTTTTATAGAGAAAGTAGTATAAAGGTTGTTATGTTAATAGTTTTCAACCACTGTCCTCAGAAAGCTATTTAGCATAGAAGTGCACACTGAAATGAAGTCTTCCAACAGCTCAACAAAGTAAACACATACTGGATTCTGTAATTTCATGCATAAGCACAGAGTTTTATCTGTGTTCATCAGGTAATTCTGGCTGAGTGTAGTCAGTACATGAGAAGCCTGCGAGTGCCCTGTTGAACAATCCCCATTGTCTTCCTCGGTCCCAAGTCTTCACTGAGGGACACATCCAGAGAGGCACTGGCAGGGTCTGAGCTGACTTTGCTCCTGGATTGGTTGTAGGGGCTTGCATTCCCATAGAGTCACTGTTTACCTTCTGTTTAGAGAGACATTGTGGCTCTCTCTCTCTTTTTTTTTTTTTAACTCTCTGATGTTGTTTTTATGATGCATCCAGCTATTTTCTAAATTAGCGTATAGCACACAATAGCTGACAGGAGCTAATTCTAGGTAGGAGTTGTTTTTCAGAGCTATAAACACCCTGGGAAGTGGGACACAACACCTCAGGCTGTTGTCTGCCTCTCTTTGTACTCCAGTGTCTTTGACACTGAAGGATTGAGACCCATCTGGATTGGGATTTTAGCTTGACTCTTATCCTCAGAGCTTTGCATTTTGCTCTTTACAAATCATGGTCTGAAATCTCAGTTTGTTAAGCAAACTTGTATTTAAAGAGAGGAATGCCTGCTCGTCCTTATTCTCCACAACACAATATTGAAGTAGTCCTTTAATGCTTCCTATATTGTTCTCTCACAGGGGTTGTAGACTTTCTTATAGATGAAATGCTTTAAACTTCTCATTCATCTTCATTCATCAAACAATGGGCTGTCTGGTAGTGGTGGTTTCTTCCTCTTCCCCCTCCCTCTCCCCCTCCCCCTCTTCCTCCCACTCGTCCTCTTCTTCCTGTCTTCCTTTTTCTTCTGCTTCTCCTCTTCCTGTCCTGTTCTTCCTCCCCTTCCTTCTTCCTCCTTCCTCCTCATCTTCATATGTTGCTGTCTTAGTCACTGTTCTGTTGTTGTGGACAGACACTGTGACCAAGGCAATTCCTATGCAGGATCACATTTAACTGGGTTTGCTTGCTGTCTCAGAAGCTTAGTCTGTTATTACAGTGGGAGGGAATATATAGCAGTCATGGCAGTGTGGTGCCGGAGAAATAGCTGAGCAGAGCGAGTTGGCCTGGTGTGGGGTTTTGAAACCCTAAAGCCCACACTCCCAGTGACCTACTTCCTTCAACAGGACCACCCTTCTCCAATAGACCACACCTTCCAGTCTTTCCAATTCTTCTCAAATAATGATTAAGCATTATCATTTAAACATATAAGAGACTATGGAAGTCAGTCCTATTCAGACTACCCCAGTAGCTGTTCAAGATGGCTGCACTTGCATGTACTTGTGCTTGGGTCTGCTTTAGTCCACTGATGGACTTGTCTGTCTGTGTGCCAGGCCCATGCTGATTGCATCACTGCAACTGTGCAGTGTAGTGTGAAGCCTGGTGCGCTATCCCTCCAGAAATGACCTTTTCCTCAGTATTGTTCTGGCTATCTGAGGTCTTCTGGGCTTCTGTATGAATTTAGGGATTTTTTTTCTTTTTTTCTACAAAGCATCTTATTGTGATTAGAGTTTTATTAAATCTATAAATTGATTTTGGTAGGATGGCTATTTTCTTAGTATTAATTGTACGGATCCATGACCATTGGAGAGTTTTGTTTTGTTTTTTTCCTTTCTTCTTCTGATATCTTCAATCTTTTTAATTCAGAGATTTGAAATTTTTATTATAGACACTTTTCAGCTCCTTGTATCGGTTCATTTCTAGATTTTTTTTTTTTTGAGGCTATTGTGGATGGGAGTGTTTCCATGGTCTCTTTCTCAGTGTGCTTGTTTTGGGTATATAGAAAAACTGGTGAATTCTGTATGAATTAAGAGAACAGTAAAATAGTAAGATGATGGGTTTATTAAAACTGTTACGGGCCTACTACCTGGTCTCAAAGCATGTATACTTAGGAAAGGTATGAAGTACAGACAATTGCACAGCAGCCTCCAATCCCTCAGCTCACAGGAAGATCAAACAATGCTCACTTGTATTTCTGAAGATAGGATCTACAGTTTGTTTTATGAAGACAATCTGTTAAAAGATATGTCCAAATGAAGTATTTAATTGGTTGTGCTTAGTTCCAAGATAAGTTATTTTTAAATTCTGAAATTCTATTCAAGGTTTAAAATATCTGTTAGCTATTTAATATCATTGCATGCCTCAAAAGAATACCCCTGTGTCTGTATATTCTAGGTACACTTCTGACACAGTGAAGTTGATCTTTAAAACTATAGATTCAATTCTATAAATAGTCACCGTAAATGTCTATAAGGAGGAATTTTGGATTTACAGTCCACTTTAGATTTGAATGTGGGAAGCAGAATTCTGAATACGAACTCATTGCTCTGTTCTTAGAGACATGACTTGAGCACTCTGTAAATTTGGCTCTCTGATCTGTGAGGGGGACCTGATCCACGGTGATGTAGAAGGTGTGACACACAAGGTAGTCGTGTGTGCTGTTGGCACACAGTCAACTCCCAGGGGAGGCCGACCTCTGCCATGTTAGTAGTGTCGTCTGACAGGGCTTAGAATCAGTGGGTGACTCTCTGAACTACTTTCTTAATGGCATTGAATGAAACGTTTCTGTAATGTGAATCCAAGGTATTTTAGGTGGATATTGAAAGGCCTTCCTTTTTTTGTTTCGTCTTTTTGATGTTCTTTTTGAGATAGGCTCCATATGCAGCCAGGGATGGCCCTGTCTCTGCCGCTTCCTTGTTGCCCTCTCACCTCCAACAAGTGCTGGCCTTGCAGGTGTGCACAGCTGCTCTGGATGCTGTCGTTATCTATCTATCTATCTATCTATCTATCTATCTATCTATCTATCTATCCATCCATCCATCCATCCATCCATCCATCCATCCATCCATCCATCCGGGCGTCCCCAATAATTTCTAACATGATCTTTTGCCATTGCAGTACAAAATTGTCCTTCCTGTATGTGCAACTTCATAGTGGTAGCCTCCTGTTTCTTATAATCACAAAACTCATCGATCTCTTTTGTCTTCACCATATTTTTGAATTGTGGATTGAAGATCATTTTAGGTGTAAGCGATCCATGGTTTTGTACAGAATATAAATTGTGGTTGAGTGTTTCAAATATAAGAAAGAATTAAAGTGTATCTATCTCCCCTCCCACTTAAATTTTTGTCTGAGTTACTGATGTTAATCATTGGTTGACTCTGGATATTGTCTGACTAATGATGGTAGAAAGGGAGTAAGTTAGATATGTCATTTTTTATGAGCATCTTGAGGAAATCATTTTACCTTCAGTCTCCATGTTTTATAAAATCAAAAGTAGAGTAGAGAAACGTAGATGTAGGAGGTCCTTTCTGTTGCTGATTTTATGGAGTTTTATTTTATGATTACATTGCAGCAAATGAGAGAGAAATTATTGATTAGTAATTTCTATACTTATTTTTAAAGTTGATGTTTTTAATACACAACTATATTCAAAACTGTTTATCTGTATACGCAAATATTACACTATTTTTGGCTTGGAAGTTGGATATTCTTTCCTTCTCCCCCCCCCACCTCCCTCTATTCCCTTCCATCTTTCCTTCCTTCCCTCTTTCTTGCCATCCATCCATCCATCCATCCATCCATCCATGTTGCTGGGGATCGAACCCACCCTTACACATTAGGCAGGTACTCTGAGCAGTCAGCCAGCTTCTTAGCCTTTCGTTGCCTTTAAGGTCCTCTTTATTTCTTGATAGACCATCAGAAACAGTACTGGACCCTGAAATCCAAGAGCTGCCACCCATGCAGAAAGTGTGAAAGTGAAGGGAGCAAGGCAGAGAAAGAACCAGTGTTCTTACTCCTGTGCTGCTAGCTGATAACCCAATGACCTTGTAGTGACCATGAATATTGCTATGTGGTTTCTTGGAATGGTCAAGGGTCCTGCTGAGGAAATCTGTCTCTTGGCCCGCAGTATTTTGTTGGCAGTAAATTTTGAGGCAAGGTGTTATTTCAGTTAGAGATGAGTTTCTAAAATTTGGATAGGAAATGAAAGACAAACTGTACAAAGTGACACACACATACTTTAATTTTGTTGTGTAGAACAAATTGTATGACTTGTGAGAATAATGTCATATTTGACCAAATATTTTGATTTATTTAAAAGGCGGCTTTTTTTGTATAGTCAGTGATTGCTTTCTAAGACAAATGTGAACTGATTATTTTTTGTCACCTTGTATCAGTGTTCTTGACAGCATAGCACATTACTACAGACTTGACAGAGAACAGAATTCCTCTGTCGTGTGCAGATGAGGAAGCACTGCCCTAGGCTGCTGCTTCCTTCTGTCTGCAGGGAGCCTGCTCCTTCTTCTCTCAGCCTCTGGTGGCCGCTGGGATCCTAGCTGTCTTCGCCTCCCACACAGAGCACAGCCATTGTTCCTTCCTCATAGCCTCACCTCTTCTCTTCTTCTGTCTGCCATCTTCTGAGGGAAGTTGACATTGGATAATGTGCGGTAGTCTCGTCTTGGCGTCTGACTCTATTAGCATTTGCATCCCTCCACCCTCAACAAACAACGGCATGGTCACAGGTGCTGTATATAATAACTGATATTTTTAACTGATGGAAATTCTCCTGTGTCATGGCTGTGACGTCGGCAGAATGGTAGTCACTCATATGCCAATAGGATTTACCAGTTCTTGGATGCCCAGAGTATTACTAGTCCCTTTTTGTGTCCCGTGTGAACCTTGCTACAGTCTGGTTTAGCATACTCTACCTTCCAAAAGTCACTGCTAGTATGATTCTCAGACCACACAAAAGAGAGTCGGTGCAGAGTGAGGATAGGCTGCTTGGCCAAGGTTGTGTAGGCTGAGAGTTAAACCTTAGTCTGATTTCTACATCTGCTTTCATAATCATTCCTAATACAGTGTCTGTGCTAGAGACTATATAATTTAAAAGATATATTACTGGGTAGAATATCATGGTCCATGTATCAAACCAGACCTATTTGGAGATGGCTATCAACTATGAATTATTTTTACTATTTTATATGTTTATAAAAATCAAAAGAAAAATATACTATGAAATATAAAAATTCCTTGTCACTAAATGAAGTTTTATTGGCTCTGTTTGCTCGCATGGCTGCCTCTGTGCTGCAGTGCTCACAGAGCAGTTCTCCCCTCCAGAAGGCAGGAGTCCTGACGGCGCCTGGCTCCTGTTCCTCAGGAGGTGGCCAGCTCATGAAGGACGGCTGCTCAGTTGTCATTTCATTTCTGCATTGCTCTTAGAAGAGATAAGAAGACTTTTCTCTAGTGGCAATATAATTCCTTATAAAGACATTTTAAGTTAAGCTTTTGATTGTCTAAAATCACTCAATGAACTGCAACAAAATGTGTAGAAAATATTGAGAATTCTTTGTGGAAAAATACATGTCTATTTGACATTGGGTGCCTTCTGCCTGTCACCTGCCTTGCCTGCCACCCCTTTGTTACAGCTTTTGAATGTCTTGCTAGTTTTGTTAGGCCAGTTGGCCAGGGCCTTTCCCAGGTCTGCTCCCCAGCAGTTTGTAGATTACAGGTGGAATTGTCACGCCTGAGTGTGGGCAGCTGACATTAGTTTCTCATGTTTGTGTAGTGAACGCTTTACCCCCATTCTCCTTATCCACTCATCTACTGGTGGACACGTAGGCTGGTTCTTGGCATCTGTAATAGTGTGAGCATACATCTGGAATTACTTATAGGAACTCTATAGTGACAAATGCACATCCCACGGAAGCATGCTGAGTTAGTTAGTGCTGACATAACAGCCTCCCATGTCAGCCACTTAGAGCAGAGTTCATCTACTCTCATGTCTGGATCCATGAGAAGCTCAAACGTGCCATCAACAATTGCTCTGTTCCTGCTTGGGAGCTCTCCCTCTGTTGTACTGAATCAGTTCTCAGGGTCTTAGGCAGGAGATAACACTGTCCCAGAGAGTGACCAGCTCTCTCAGTGGCTGAGAGGGAGAAGAGCGTGGCCAAGTTCTTCCTTCTCTTCTTCAGCTCTGTGCTGCACTTGTTTTACTGAAAATATTTTTCATATAATATTTCGTGTTTACATTAGCCTTTTGTTCATACTATCCCAGGTCCTCCTAACCTCCCTACCCTTCCAACACCATACCTTCTCTCTTTCTTCAGAAAACAAACAAGCAAAATTATCAAACAAACCAGAATGAAAAGAAGAAATAGCACAAGAAACACACAGAGAGAGAGAGAGAGAGAGAGAGAGAGAGAGAGAGACATATAACATATACACGCCCATCAATAAAAGCACAAACAATGAAACAATGATGAAAGAGGCCAGTTAGAGTTTAAAAAAAAAAAACCCCAAACCAGCATTATGAAACAAAGATTAAAACTGCGTTCATTTTGTGTTCGTCATTTATTGCCAAGTATGAGACCTGACCAGAATTATGTTTATATGACCAGTGAAACTCTATTGGAAAGATTTTTTGCGTTGCGTACAGTTATCAGATATTTTCTTGGTCAGGGATGGGAGCTCATTTGAGTTTTTTTCTGAACGACATCTCTTGGTTGAATGTTGTTAGCTGATAATAGCAGTAAAAACTAAAACCAACCCCTTTCTTAATTTAAATTTATTGTTTTGGTTGCTTGATTGTCTTAGGATTTTCTTTTACGTTTTACTCTTTCTGATTCTGTTCTAATGAATAAAATCTTGACTGTGGCCTTGAAGTTCCAAATGTTCTCGTTATTAGTTGGAAGCAGCAGGAGGAGCTGAATGAGAGGATTATTGGTCCCTGGCCTGTACCAGAACACTAAACAGCTCTGCCCCGGAGACACTCTGGTAAAGCCGGAAACTTAAACCTTTACAAAAAGGAGACATGGACTTAGTAGTCTTCATAGTGTCATTGTGGGGCTACAAAAAGGAGACATGGACTTAGTAGTCTTCATAGTGTCATTGTGGGGCATCTGCAGTAAACACGGTGTAAAGGAAGAGTCTTCGTACCCACAAAGACAATATTAACAGCAATTTAAAAAAATTAAAATAACAGAACCCAAAACTGATGAAGCATTTGTCCTTTTAACTTT
This sequence comes from Rattus norvegicus, assembly GCF_021556685.1. Lineage (NCBI taxonomy): Eukaryota > Metazoa > Chordata > Mammalia > Rodentia > Muridae > Rattus > Rattus norvegicus. The sequence continues at coordinate 118,727,234 of NC_141542.1, forward strand.
TTCTTAAGGTCTCACTAGGTATTCTAGGCAGCCTTCCAACTCTTCATCCTCCTGCCTTATGTCCCTAGTGCTGGGGTTACATGAATGCCTCCATTCCTGCTTGGCCTTTAATCCTTTAAAGTGTCTGCTGAGCATATAGTTTCTAACCTTGGCTATATGTCTTCAAATGATATTCTCAAAATGAAAGCTGGGTTTGGTAAATTAATGTTTTTTTGGTCTCTGCCAAAGACCAAAAGTGACCCCAGTGAAATGGTGACTGATAGGTGACTGAGTATATGCAAATGTTACTAGCTACAGAGAGCTGCAGAGACCAGGTGATTCTCAATAACATGCGATAGGAGAGACCTGTATGAACCTGTTTGTAATGAAGAAGCCTTTAATGAGAGAGGTGTTTAAGGACTGCCATCCTGGGTCACACTGTATGAATACATGATGCCCAACAAGGTTTTGACCAACAAGGCCCACGTGACAGATTAGAACTGGAAGGGTCCTCTGAGTGGGTCAAGAGTATTTCTGCAGTGCCTCCCCTCCCTCTGATCTCCTTACCTGTGAGCTGGTGGTGCACGGTGCTGTGACCCCTCGAAGTAGGTACTTGAGTCTGAAAGACATCTCCTTTGTGATGTGTGTAACGGACTGTCACTGGTTCAAACTAAAACTTCAACTGATCTCCACCAGGCTTAGTAACTTGCTGTAACACGACAAGTTTGATAGCAAGGACAGTGAATAGATGTGCTGTTTTTCTAGGTAAATATTGAATTCAGACTCCTGTTCTTTTATGCAAGTTTCCTGGCAATAATGCAAGATTATATGACACACTCAAAAGGCTTGTAATTCATTATTTATACCACGGACAGACAAGAGTTGACCCAGATAGTGAAATGACCAGATGGTACATTAAATATAGCTCTTACAAAAAGACCAGTGGATCCAGTACAAAGGATGGACACTGGGTATAGAAAGATGGAGCGTTTCAGCAGCAGTATATTGCTATCAAAATAGCATTGTTGGAAAGTACATGAGAGCTGAGAGTCACGAGAAGGGCTTGTTAATAACAGCAGACAAAGAGGGGAAGTCAGAGAGATGTAAGGTGTGCTGATGGAGGAGGGAGGCAGAATACAGCAGACAACACGGAAGCATGTAGACTGTGGTCAGCATTTATCCCAGAGGGTGGAATGCAGGCAGCTGGAGTAAGAGAGGGGACAGGGCAGTGAGGCCAAAGAGCAGCAGAGTAGAATTAGCCTGGTCTTCAAGCTGCAGCTCTTCCCTGCTTCCCTCCCTCCCTTCTTCAACATTACTCTGCATGTTTGTGAATAAGTTTATGTTTACTCATACCATATCAATTAAAAATAGAGAAGAAAAACATTATGTATAAGGGAGAGATTGTGTGTATTATAGGTGACTGCTTACTATAAACAATGAAGGTCAAAAGACTGTGCTCGGGGTTGGGGATTTAGCTCAGCGGTAGAGCGCTTGCCTAGCAAGCGCAAGGCCCTGGGTTCGATCCCCAGCTCCGAAAAAAAGAACAAAAAAAAAAAGACTGTGCTCTAAAAAAAAATTCTTATCACTGAATTTCACATTTAGTGAACTTATCCTTGAGAAATGAAGTACCAATCAGTATGCCTGTCATCAAGAAAATTAACCATATAATTGGTCACAAAACAGTCCTCAACAGATACAGGAAGACTGAAATAATCCCATGCATCCTGTCAGATCACCACAGACTAAGGCTGACCTTCAATAACAACAAAAATGACAGAAAGCTCACATATACATGGAAGTTGAACAACGCTCTACTCAATGATAAATTGGTCAAGGAAGAAAGAAAGAAAGAAAGAAATTAAAGACTTTTGAGAATTGAAAAGAAACTGGAGAAGGCATACATTAGCAGTTTGACAGCACATCTAAAAGCTCTAGAACAAAAAGAAGCAAATATACCCAAGAGGAGTAGACGGCAGGAAATAATCAAACTCAGGGCTGAAATCAGCCAAGAGGAAAAAAAAAAAAAAAAGAACTATGCAAAGAATCATCAAAACCAGGAGCTGGTTCTTTGAGAGTGTATCCAAGTTAACAAAATCAGAATGAAAAGGGAGATATAACAACAGAATCTGAGGAAATTAAAAAAATCATCAGATCCTACTACAAAAGCCTATATTCAACAAAATTGGAAAATCTGGAGGAAATGGACAATTTCCTAGACAAATACCAGGTACCAAAGTCAAATCAGGATCAGACAAACCATCTAAACGGTCCCATAACTCCTAAAGAAATAGAAGCAGTTATTAAACGCCTCCCAACCAAAAAGAGCCCAGGACCAGATGGGTTTTGTGCAGAATTCTATCAGACCGTCATAGAAGACCTCATACCAATACTGTCCAAACTATTCCACAAAAATAGAAACAGAAGGAACATTGCCCAACTCATTCTATGAAGCCAAAATGACACTTATACCTAAACCACACAAGGTTCAACAAAGAAAGAGAACTGCAGACCAATTTCCCTTATGAGTATCAATGCAAAAATACTCAATAAAATTCTCACAAGCCAAATCCAAGAACACATCAAAATGATCATCCATCATGATCAAGTAGACTTCATCCCAGGGATGCAGGAATGGTTCAATATATGGAAATCCATCAACGTAATCTACTATTTAAACAAACTCAAAGAAAAAAACTGCACGATCATCTCATTAGATGCTGAGAAAGCATTTAACAAAATTCACCACCCCTTTATGTTAAAAGTCTTGGAAAGATCAGGAATTCAAGGTCCATACCTAAACATAGTAAAAGCCATATACAGCAAACCAGTAGCCAACATTAACCTAAATGGAGAGAAACTTGAAACAATTCCACTAAAACCAGAGACTAGCAAGGCTGCCCACTCTCTCCCTACTTATCAATTAAACAACAAAAGGAGGTCAAAGCCATACATATTAGAAAGGAAGAAGTCAAAATATTACTATTTGCAGATGATATGATAGTATATTTAAGTGGCCCCAAAAGTTCCACAAGAGAACTATTAAACCTGATAAACAACTTTTGGCAAAGTGGGCTGGGTATAAAATTAACTCAAGTAAATCAGTAACTTTCCTCTATTCAAAGGATAAACAGGCTGAGAAAGAAATTAGGGAAACAACATCCTTCACAATAGTCACAAGTAACATAAAATACCTAGGTGCGACTTTAACCAAGCAAGTGAAAGATCTGTATGACAAGAACTTCAAGTCTCTGAAGAAAGAATGTGAAGATCATCTCAGAAGATGGAAAGACCTCCCATGCTCATGGATTGGCAGGATTAATATAGTAAAAATGGCCATTTTGCCAAAAGCAATCTTCAGATCCAATGCAATCCCCATCAAAATTCTAACTCAGTTCTTCATAGAGCTAGAGAGAGCAATTTGCAAATTCATTTGGAATAAAAAAAAAAATCCAGGATAGTGAAAACTATCCTCAACAATAAAAAAATATCTGGAGGAATCACCATCTCTGACCTCAAGCAGTGTTACAGAGCAATAGTGATTAAAAACTATATGGCATTGGTACAGAGACAGGGAGGTAGATCAATGGAATAGAATTGAAGACCCAGAAATGAACCCAAACACCTATGGTCACTTGATCTTTGACAAAGGAGCTAAAACCATCCAGTGGAAAAAAGATAGCATTTTCAACAAATGGTGCTGGTTCAACCAGAGATCAGCATGTAGAAGAATGTAGATTGATCCTTTCTTATCACCATGTACAAAGCTTAAGTCCAAGTGGATCAAGGACCTCCACATAAAACCAGGTGTACCTCAAACTAATAGGAGAGAAAGTAGGCAAGAGCCTGGAGCACATGGGCACAGGGGAAATTTTCCTGAACAAAACACCAATGGCTTATGCTCTAAGATCAAGAGTCGACAAATGGAAACTCATAAAACTGCAAAGCTTCTGTAAGGCAAAGGATACTGTCATTAGGACAAAACTGCAACCCACAGATTGGGAAAAGATCTTTACCAATCTTATATACTGTGGGCTAATATCCAACATATACAAAGAACTCAATAAGTTAGATTCCAAAGAGCCAAATAATCCTATTAAAAATGGGCTACAGAGCTAAACAAACAATTCTCAATTGAGGAATATCTAATGGCTGAGAAGCACCTAGAGAAATGTTCAATATCCTTAGTCATCAAGGAAGTGCACATCAAAACAACCCTGAGATTCCACCTCACACCAGTCAGAATGGCTAAGATCAAAAGTTCAGGTGACAACAAATGCTGGTGAGGATGTGGAGAAAGAGGAACACTTCTCCACTGTTGGTGGGGTTGCAAGCTGGTACAACCACTCTGGAAATCAGTCTGGAGGTTTCTCAGAAAATTGGACATTCCACTACCTGAGGACCCAGCTATACCACTCCTGGGCATATACCCAAATGATGCTCCAACATAAAACAAAGACACATGCTCCACTATCTTCATAGCAGCCTTATTTAAAAAATTGCCAGAAGCTGGAAAGAACCAAGATGCCTTTTAACAGAGGAATGGATACAGAAAATGTGGTACACATTGGAGTACTACTTAGCTATTAAAAACAATGACTTGATGAAATTCTTAGGCAAATGGATGGAACTAGAAAATATCATCCTGAGTGTGTTTACCCAATCACAAAAAATCATACATGGTGTGTACTCACTGATAAGTGGATATTAGCCCAAAAGCTTGAATTACCCAAGATACAATCCACAAATCACATGAAGCTCAAGAAGAACAACTAAAGTTCAGATGCTTCAGTCTTATTAAAAGAAGGAATGAAGATATTCATAGGAGGGGATGTAGAGACAAAGTTTGGAGCAGAGATTGAAGGAATGGCCATTCAGAGCCTGCCCCATCTGGGGATCCAGCCCATATATATACAGCCACCAAAACTAGACAATATTGATGAAACCAAGAAGGGCATGCTGACAGAAGCCTGATAGAGCTGTTTCCTGAGAGGCTCAGCCAGAGCGTGACAAATACAGAAGCGAATGCTAGCAGCAATCCATTGAACTGAGAACAGGGTTCCCATTGGAGGAATTAGAGAAAGGATTGAAGGAGCTGAAGGACTTTACAACTCCATAAGAACAACAATACCACCATCCAGAGCTCCTAGGGACTAAACCACTACCTAAAGAGTATACATGGACAGACCCATGGCTCCAGCTGCATATGTAGCAGAGGATGGCCTTGTTGAGCACCAATGGGAGGAGAAGCCCTTGATCCTGCCAAGGCTGCCCTCCCACCCCCCACAGTGTAGGGGAATGTCAGGGTGGGGAGGCTGGAGAGGGAGAATACCCTTATAGAAGTAGGGGGAGGGGAAGAGATAGGGGGTTTATGGTTGGGAAACTGGCAAGGGGAATAACACTTAAAATGTAAATAAAACATACCGAATTAAAAAAAAAGGGGGGGGGACAGAATATTGTTTTAGTGTAAGTGGAGGAGCTGGAAGTGTGTATTCTTATAGTGTGCTATAAAGAATATGCAGATACCTGAAGGACTGCCCTCTCCTGGTCTGCCTCCAGGCCTTAGCCCCCAAAGGTTTCCTTTGTTCTAAGTTTGAGAAACCCTGGCACTTCACAGAGTTCTCTGACCCCTTAGTCACTGGAAGGATGGATATTTTTCTTCTTTGATGTTTATGGAAAACTAGTCTCCTCTTGTGTCTCTGAGGCCGTAACCCACTCTGTCTGCCCCTCCTTTTGGAGTGCTCAGCCATTTTGTTCTGTTTTTACATTTTCGGTGTTGGCCAGTTGGTATTTGTTCATTTCGTGGTGACTAAACTCAGCACCTCGTGCATAGTAGGAAAGTTCCCTACCACTGAGCTGTAGCCCCAGCTTGGGACAGTATGGAAAATAATTTCCCCAAAACATGAAGATGAGGGATGAGGGTGATGGGCAGCTAGTGTGATAGTTAAGAGCATTCAGTGCTCTGGCAGAGAACCTGGGTTGTGTTTCCAGCGTCCACATGGTGACTCACAACCGCTTCTACCTGAGTTCAAGGAGGACTGGACTCTGAGCTCCCGTGTGACTGTGCCGCAGTCTGTTCTCAGTATTCTGTGCTCTTTGTTTCATTGTTCCATTAGGGAAGTAATAGAATTTATTGTGTTAGTATGTCCCTTGGATGTTTTAAAAACAATATCTTGATTACACTGAATCTAGAGAAGTTAATTCATAATAATATATTTAAAAACAAATTCACACTTAGCAAAGTCAGCGACACTTAAGTTATGGGGCCAGCGGTTTACTCCTCAGGAAGGGGCTTGAAATGCATCTCCTCTGCGTCCTTTCTCCAGAGTGTTGGGGGCGGAGGAGTGAATAGGCCGAGTGCAGACAGAGTTTCTGGCAGTGGCATTCCTATGTGAGGCTGTGATGAGGAAAACTGAGCTTACCAGAGCAGGAGCAAATCCTCATCCCATCTGGTGACTCTGAGTCACCAGTGCTGACACTCTGGGCTCTGCACATGGAGACAGACAGAGAGCCATGTGGCAATCTTTGTTTCTACCCTCTATCTGTACTATATGTCCTGTTCATTCTAAATACAGTCTTGAAGAATCTTCATCCTCCTCAGTGATTGGGCTCCAGATTTGCAGAAAGCATCCAGAGCTTGAGCTGTATCCGATGGTAAGGAGGAAGGGAGCGTCTTGCAGCCATGTTTTCTCAGGCATCAGTTTACACTGGTGACATGGAATTAACAAGGAAAGATGATTTATAACATTTTACAGCTTGGCTCTCCATGCCCAGAGCAACAAGGTCCTTCTTAAAAAAAAATTACACTTTTTCTTTATCCATCTGTGCCTTAATTTAGTTTTGGGGATATGATAAACTTTACTTAGCAAGTGTTATGCATAGTGTTAGCTATGTTTCTTTTAAAAAAATTCTTAATATTCAAGCATCAGAGGACAGCATAGCACCCTTAACTCGGTAACCAGGCCCTGAGTACATGAGCGCCTTCAGTTAGAACAAGCCATCCTGACACTCTTAATACTTGAATTCTAAACCCTGGCTGAAGCAAAAAGTCTTGTACTTTTCATTCTCCCGAGAAAAATCCATGGCAGCAGAAGACTGAGTTGATTGTTTATGTGTAAGTTCATTCCTCTGAAAGGATGCTCTGATGTCTGCAGTATTTTCTTTACGTGTGGAGTCGTCTGTGACGTCACACTTTCCCGGCAATCCTCTCTATGGTATAATGTTCCCACGGTGGCTTCTCAGCATCATCCCTGCAGCGCCATGGCTGCTTCACCTGATGGCCTTCAGCTCGATGTGCTAGAACAGCCATCTTCATCTTCCTCTTGAATCTTTGAGTATTCAGGTTCGACTGTTCCTCACTGCAGGCTGCCTCTTCAAAGAATATATGAGATTGGACTGTAGGAAACAATATTAGATTACTATTTTAATGTCTTATTATGAACAAAAGTGTGTCTCCATAGCTACTTCGAGAGTTGACTTTTCTTCTCCCCGTGTCCTATGCTGAGGGCCTCTGGGGACGGAATAGGACTGACCTTTGTGGCAGTGACTGTGGCTGCCAGTGTTCATGCTTTATATCAGAATTGGTGCATCACAGTGGCGGGGAGAGGAGTCTTGGGAGCAGGAATTTTTCTGGTCTAGAGCCTCCCCTCTCACTGCTGGGGAGACTGAGAACAGCACGGCCACCTGGGCAGATGTCTGGACAGTCTCCCTCCCCTCAGTGGGAGAGCCTTATCTTTCCTACCGTAGCTCTCCACAGGGCCTTGCTTGGAGAACTGTTGTGTGGTTTTGGTGTTATCACTCACCGCAGCAGCCAGATAGCCATTTGGTGTGGGCTGTGATTTCACAGAGCCTTAGTTCTTGCCCTTTGTGCTTCTGTTCATACTTCAGCAGGCTACCGGTGGCATTCCTGCTGCAGACCTTGCGTCATACGTAGAAGGTTATGACTACACTTTAGGAAATGTAGCTAGTGTTTCCTGTAGAGGTTAAATATATCAGTAATGTGTAACAACAGGTATGTTCATAGTTAATATGAAGCGGTCTAGTTATATGTGTGCGCATACAGTTGTGTAGATGCGGTCAGGGACATTGTGTCTATGGTGACTGATTTAAAAGGTAGCCTCTTAACTTAAATGGCTACTTTTAAAAATTAAATTCAACAGTGGTTAAAGTCAATATTGAAGTGTGTGTGTGTGCATGTGTACGTGTGTGACCGTGACCCAGGGCAGATCAAGATCTGATTTCATTTACTTACTTAATTTCACACTATGAAAAACTATTCTTAAACGAAATGTGAAACTAATTCTGCAGGTGGAACTGGCCGTCAAGGTTGTATTTTCAGAATCTTCCTAACATGAGATGTGTTTTCATAGTACCGCTCCTCCCTGTTTTCCTCCACTGGGAGGAGCTGTCACTTTGCCAGGTGATCTGCCCTCCTGTCCTCTATTGAGCAAGCTCTCTATCTTGTCCTCTTTTGAGGCGGGTGAGTGAGCACACTGGTACTTGCACCAGCATCCTGACACACGCACACACATCATGATGCCTTTGGAAATGATTTTTTTTTAATTTTTAGTAATTTTTTAAATGGCCATTTAATTCTTGCCTGTAAAAATCGGCTTGTCAGTAAATTCAGCAGTCTGTTATATTATTGATAAACTGTAATTTAAAGGTGATATTGGGTATTACATAGACAGGAGCTTGGCAAATGAATTTGATGTTTCATTCCTGGAAATCTGGACACCAAGTGAGCAGACGCTGGCTGGAGCAGTTTGTAAACCCCATTTACACTTCAATCGCTTGTCTATAAACTGTAAGGTGGTTGTTAATACAGTTTTAAATCAGTCCATTTAAATAGTGCCTTTCAACTTTAGAAAGCCTGCTTGTGCAAACTGTATCCTTGTATTTTGTGATTTAATGCCAGGAAATGGGTTTCAAAGTCATTTTCTTTCTCTCTTTCTCTCTCTTTCTTTCTTAAATTATTTTCCTTTTTGTTAGTTATTTTATTTATTTACATTTCTCTTTTTTAATTGGATAGTTTATGCATTCACATTTCAAATGTTATCCCCTTTCCTGTTTCCCCCTCTCCCATCCTCCTCCCCCTGCTTCTATGAGGATGCTCCGCCTCCCACCCACCCACCCCCACCTCAGCACCCTGGCATTCCCCTACACTGGGGAAAAGAACCTTCACAGGACCAAAGGACTTCTTATTGATGCCAGACAATGCCATCCTCTACTACATATGTGACTGGAGCCATGGGTCTCCCCCCCTAGTGTGTATTCTTTGGTTGGTGGTTTAGTCCCCAGGAGCTCTGAGGGGTCTGGTTGGTCAATATTGTTCTTCTTCCTATGGGGTTGCAAACCCCTTTGGCTCCTTAAGTCCTTTCTCTAACTCCTCCATTGGGGTCCCCATGCTCAGTCTGATGGTTAGCTGCAAGCATCCTCATCTGTATCAGTAAGACTGTGGTAGAGCCTCCAGGAGGCTCCTGTCAGCAAACACTTCTTGGCATCAGCAATAGTGACTGAGTTTGATGGCTGCATAAGGGATGGATCCCCAGGTGGGGCAGTCTCTTGCTGACCTTTTCTTCAGTCTTTTCTCCATTTATTGTCCCTGAATTTCCTTCCATGAGTATTTCGTTCCCTCTTCTAAGAAGGCCAGATGTCCTTCAACAGAGGAATGGATACAGAAAATGTGGTACATTTACACAATGGAATACTACTCAGCTACCAAAAACAATGACTTCATGACATTCATAGGCAAATGGATGGAACTAGGAAATATCATCCTGAGTGAGGTAACCCAATCACAGAAAAACACACATGGTATGCACTCACTGATAAGTGGATATTAGCCCAAAAGCTTGGAATACCCAAGATACGATTGAAGTCATTTTCATCTCATACCTGATTTACTTATGTGGTGTAATCCTAGTATTAACCCTTGAGGGAATGTCAGAGTTTTGATGAAAGGCTTCCTTTTCTAGGGTCGGTGCTGCAAACATAACTAGGGTAAGTCATGAATATATGAATACATATGAACACACACAAATACACATGAATACACACGAACACAGACAAATACATATGAATACACATGAACACACACAAATACACATGAATACACACAAATACACATGATCACACATGAATACACATAATCATTTCATGTACAAAAAATGTTTTCTATTACTTAAAATTTTCCCCTGCACATTTTTTAAACCTTATTTGAAGAAAAATGATAGTTTTGGGTCCTGCTTCCCCCATGCCACTTTACTTGCATGTTCTTAGTGCTCGCCCTGCGGAGGACACTCCAGTGTGCTCATGAAGAAGCTGCCCGGGGGAAGAAAGCGTACAGGCACAGGAGAGCGCCGCTGCTGTTTCTGTGACACTGTCATTGCATACTGGTGAATTAGCATTTTCATTGCATGTTTCTGTCGGTGGCTGTCGCACCAAGGTGACCTCTCCAGCTGCTCAGAGCAGACAGACCTTGCAGAAAGGAAGGGAAGAAAGCGCAGGTTTCTGTGGGAGTGGAAACGGCAGCGTTCTCCGCTCCCTGTGCTCTGCGCCATCCCGCACACAGCCCCCCCCCCCCCCCCCCCCCCCCCCCCGGGCTGGACTCCCCACCAGTCCGCCCTTGTCTGGCTCTAGTTTCTCTTCCTTCAATCAGTTTCCACTGCTGCGGACTCAGCAAACATCAGAAGGAGATGTAAAACTAACAAGGAAGCACAGACATGCGTCTCAAAAGGTTGCTACAGTTTTGTGTTTCAGCGTTCTTTGTCTCAGTCCTTCTAGCATGACTTTTTTTTTTTTAATATCTGTATCTCATGTTTGGGTTAAAGTTATAGAGCAGGTCCTCGAATTCCTAAAGGGGTCATCGTTTATACAGTGGGAATGATGTGTTGCCCTAAAGTACATTACATAAAGCACGTGTATCTTCAAGTGCTGCTCCTCCTCACTCGTGACTCTGAGCAAGGCTCGTGCTATTTTTTTCAGTTTCATTCATGATGTACATGAAACCCTAAGTTAGCACAGTAATGTTGAAAACGGAGAAATTACCTTACTTATTCTGTTAGATTATTTTAAGTTGTTCCAGATGTTGAATATTAATATTGTTATAGACTGGTTAGAACACTTGGCCTGCTGCTCTTAGGAGAAGCAAAAGCTGTGGGTAGGCAAGTAGAGAGGGACAGCAGGTTCAATACCGGCAGCGTAGACAGCAGAGTGGACCTGGACACAGGCGGTTGGTGAGGGAGTGAGCAGAAAGGCAGAGTTGCTGTGACTGGGAGGTTTCCTGCTGAGTGGGTCTCAGGGCACCCGATGGCCAGTGTTGTGCGGCTGAGTCATGAGGCCGTCCTGGCCTGCCAGCCAGTTCTTCCACACAGATGTGTGCACTCTTCCCAGCCCGTCTACTCCTTGTGCTCCTCCTCCTTCTCAGTCCTGCTGCTTTTACTCGCTCCATTCATCTGCATTGCTAGAGTAGACCTGAAGGTTTTAAGACTTAGAAGGTTGTTCTCTGTTGTGATATGGGATATTCAGAAATATACCTGACCATCCTTCCCTGTGGTCACTGCCATCGTGATCCTGTCAAGCGAGTCCCGTGGAGACTCAGCTCAGCTTACAATATTCACGTCCTTACATGATTGACAAGGTTCTTTTCTTTTCCCTCTAATGTTTTCTTGCTGAAAACTCACAAGTGTGTTTTGTTTTTGTTTTCTTCAGAGTCTCTTAGAGCTTCACAGAGCTCCTTCTTAGCGCTGCGTCTCTTCCTTTGCATACCTGTTATTTAATAATTAATTGCTCTTCTTTGACTTTCCTTCATACTTATGACTTTTCTTTTTCTTTCCAAATAAAGAGATATATTGAGGAGCCGGAGGAGCAGAATGCTCTAAGTTTACATATGTTGGTTATGCCCGGAAGTTTATGTTTGACGTAGTTAGAAAACTGAGCCATGAACAAATATCCAAACAGAAAGATGTAAACACTCAGTGGTTTGCTGCTACTGATGGCTGCTTCTTATCACTTCCAGGAAAGAAAGGAGAGGCTATCCAAATTTGAGTCTATTCGTCATTCAATTGCTGGAATAATTAAGTCTCCAAAGTCGGTCCTCGGCTCTTCAACGGTAAGTGGGGTTAACTGGGTGCTGCCTCGTAGTGACCACTGTCTTGCTTCTTTCCGATTATAAGTTTATGTTTACAAACAGAAAACTTGAGTCAGATCCAACTTTTTGGGTACACAGGACTCTGTTTACATATGAATATAGTATACCCCCAGGTAAAATTTTCATAGGGATGGTAGAAATAGCTTTTGTGCAATAGGGCCTCCATTATTGTCCATGGGTAGTCTGAGGCCTCTACTGGATGGTGGAAAGTATAGGTAGTGGTATTGAATGGTTTATACACACATTTTCTATATATATTCCATTGTCATAAAATTTACTAGGCGCAGTAAGATAGTGACTGTATCAAGTATTGGTAAAGTAGAAAATTTTTCACAGCATACTGTGATGAAGGCTTTTTCAAAATAATGTACCATTCTAACTTCCACTGAGATGTGAGCTGATGCCAGGCCATGCTGTGTCGCCGTAACTGAAATTGCTGTACAAACATGGGTAAAGGGAACAGTGTGTTCCAGGTCCCTTGTGCTGCATGTATGCAATTATGGGCTCTCTGTGACTTTGGAACCTTACTAAAGGCATAGTGTAAACAGCATTAGGGAAACAACACTTTTAAAATAGCTACTCCTGTACCTGTGTTCTTGAAATATGTTAGCTCATATTTCCATTGTAAAGGACATTTGATAATGAAAGTAATTTGTTTGTTAGATTAATCATTACAAGATTAATAGATTCAGTTTGGCTTGTCATGGTAGAGCATAGTAGAATATGAATTATCTATTTTAACATCTGTGTGTTCAAGCATGAAATACCCCAAGCGACCACTTTTGCTGCTCTTTCCTGTTGAGTCTGCCTGCTCCCTTCCAAGCACACGCTGACTGAGGGCTCGAGTTGTAATATGAATGTGATTATTGCACGTGATAAGCCCAGGAATCCAAAAATGAATCGCTATTTAGAGACAATTTGATCATAATTTAAAGATGTTTGATTATGTTAGATGATATCTTTTCTTAAACAGAAAAGCCTTTATATACCAGCCACATTAGTACATGGTTTGTTTCCTTGTGATAAACTTCACAAGATGTAAAATTCATGTCCTCACATATTCACCAAGGCTTCAGCGTGTTTGCTGTGTTACGCATCTGTGGGGGGTGTGGACATACACCTGGTGCAGGAGGAAGTGGGACAGGGTGAGGGACCACAGGCTTCTGTGACTCCCTGAAGAGTCTAATCCACTTTATGGATCCACAGTGCATAATCTGCCATGGCTCCCAGCCTCCAGTGAGACAGCACAGAGGATCAGAGGCCAGGGTGGTGGCTCCTTCACAGAAATCTCCATGGGGATTGGACCCTCCCCTACGGGCTCATGGACAGACGGGGCAGACTCTGCTAAACAGCACGTGCTGCACCTGATTTGCCCTTGAACACAGCACATCCCCCAGTCGACTAAAGAGCTGTATGTAACAGTGGAATTATAAAGTTAGACCTGCACGTTGATGCTGGTCTGCACACTGAATTGAAGGCATTGTCCTGGACTCTGTCTCCATCTACCACCCCACCCCACTGCCCAGTTCCTGTTCCACACGCAACAATAATTACCACAGCATGCTGGGGTGGTTAGTCCCCAGAAGAGTCCTCCACACCCCTAGAAGACAGCCTCAGTCCCCCTCACCCCTGTCTCCTGATATTTTTATCCTGTGAATATGCCTCTTGCCGGGCCTTTCACATGCACAGGATCCCATAGCAACAGGTTTTTATGTTCCTCTTCCTTCTCTTACTATACTCCTTTCAAGGTTTATTCATGTTTCCCATGTGGCAGTATTTACCTCTTTGTAGGCGGATGCTCTTTCATTGCATAGATTTTCACATTGTTTATTCATCATCTCAGCCTGGGCTTTATCATCACACGAAAGCACATCATCATAAGTGCTTATGACACGACTTTCATCGTTTGGACTTGTATGAAGAATGCTACTGTGGATGCTTTTCATTCTGTGGACATAAACTCTCTCTCTCTTCTTCTTCTTCTTCTTCTTCTTCTTCTTCTTCTTCTTCTTCTTCTTCTTCTTCTTCTTCTTCTTCTTCTTCTTCTTCTTCTCCTTCTCCTTCTCCTTCTCCTTCTCTCTCTCTCTCTCCCTCTCCCTCTCTCCCTCCCTCTCTCTCTCTCTCTCTCTCTCTCTCTCTCTCTCTCTCTCTCTCTCTCTCTCTCTCTCTCTCCCTCCCTCCCTCCCTCCCTCCCTCCTATATACCTAGTAGTAGAATTACTGGGTCATACAGTAATTCTGCTTTCCACACTGAGAACGACATCTCCATTTCTAACCTCAGTCTGTATCTGAGGGCTGCTGCTTTCTCACATCACTGTCAGTGCTTGCTGCTCTCCTGTTTTTTAACTTTATTCTATCTGTCTGTCTGTCTGTCTGTCTGATCTATCTACTTTAAATATTCTGTTTTTTTTGTGTTCTGGTTTTTGAGAAAGGTTTCTCTGTATGTAGCCTGGGCTTTTGTTTTGTTTTATTGTTGTTGTTTTATTCAATCATGGAGTTACTGTGCTTTGTCATTGTCGTTTTATTTGAATTTTTTTAATGAGTAACAATAGTAAGTGTTCTTCATATGCTAAATGGCTGCATACTGTGGAAGACTAACTCCAACAATGTGTTCAGTAATCCAAAGAAGGGATATGGGGTCGGTGACTGTGTAAAGCAGCCACACAGCAGTGAGCAAGTGCCAACAACTTCACACACACATGTGCATGCAGGCACACATACATGTATGCACATATACATACATATGTATACATACATGCAGACACATTCACATGTTGGCTGGATGCGACAAGGCTCCAACCATTTTACATACATACACATACATGCACTTTTGAGGATGGATGGAGCAGAGCTCCAATGGCAAGCTCCACCCTCTCTACATATGCACACATGTTTGGGGTGGATGGCAAGCTCTAGCCTCTTCACATATGCACACATATGTTTCAACAAGCAGGCTCCAACAACTTCAGTTTTTCTTATATCTTTCTTATACCATCCAAGATAGTTCTCTATGTAAGAAAAAATTACCTCATAACCACAGGAAAACTCAAAAAACAATCACCACAAAACAAATTCTTCAAAAAACAGATTAAAATCATTATACAAAAGGAAATTGCAACAGGATTATTGATTATGTATATATCTTTTGAAATTCATACCTAACTAAACATTTTTCATCTATCTTTCTCTCCATGAGTTCATTGTAGCCCCAAAGCCATAATTCTTTTGTCAGTGACTAAGCAAGCCAGCCTATAGTACCAAACTTCCCTATGCTTAGCTGACAACAATTTGTATTTGCCAAGAAACAGATCATCATCTATCTTAAGTCTTTCTTTTGAAGTCTTGTTCAGCTAAACTGGCTAAGCATCTGAAGTCTTGTTCAGCTAAACTGGCTAAGCATCTATTCTCTATTCTTATACTCAGCATTATTTGCTCTGTATTCATAACCCTGTCTTTTCATGGTGCCCACCAAAACCAGTGGCTACATTCCTAGATCACAAGATTCAACAACTCAGACCCAACCTGGAATGGATGTTTTCTTTGATCATTAACTTGTCCCAAGCCAATTTTTCTCTCCATGCTCATAACACATGAGAGCTCACTGCCCCTTTCTCTCCTATGCAGGGCTCACTGTTCTACAGGAGGGGCACAGTCTACTCTTTAATCCCAACTTTATTACATCTTTCTGTCAAAACAGCTTAAGTCATCTCCTTAAACGTGTTATCAATTATCCTGACTTCTTAAAACTATGTAAACCAAACCAGAAATCCTGTAAAATTATTAATTCATCTAAACACTATTTTATTCTTACAAAAATTTTTATTTTATGAAAGTTCATCTTCATATCGATCTGGCCAGGAAGCTTGTCTGCCATTGCAGCTACTCTGCCGACCTACGTCATGTGTGCCCTTCAAGTTTGTTTGTGTGCTCTTTTTTTGAGGCTCTGCTGATTGAGCGCAGATGCTCATGCCTGGTTGCTGAGCACTGAACTGTACCCACAGCCACAGCTTGGCTTTCTTAGCAGTTGGGTTGTGTGTTTTGGGGGGAGCAGGACTCTTACTGTACATGCACTGTACAAATGGTTTTCCTTTGTCTGTTCTTCGCCATTCTTCCAGTTCCTAATTCCGACGGTGAGCACCATTCATCTTGTGGTTTTGATGTTACTGTGATGCACATCCTGTGTGCTCTTCACGCTCGCAGCTGACTCTTGTGTGCACCTTGACCTGGGTACAGGTCCAGATTCAGTCTTCTCCATCTAGAGGCATACTTGTCTAAAATACTTAGAAATCTGCAGCAAATCACTATTTCTTTATTTAAAATTAGAGTTTTAATGCTTAATTTTAGATACAGTAAAGCAAGCCCACATAGGAAATGAAATGAATGTAACTGCACTCCTAACTGGCATACCCATTAGTTTGCATGCTTTTAACTAATGGTAAAATTGTGAACCCCTTAAAGAGGGGCTGGTGGGACATTTAGATATTGATGGAAGGAAGGACATGAGATAATTAGCTGATAGACAAACTAGCATTTAACTTTGTGTTTGATACATCCCATGTACTGAGCTTATGGTGGTGGTTTAACATTGTATCAGCTCCAAGCCAGTGCTCTTTCAGCATATGAAGGGAGCCACAAAGTAACACATCATTAGTACCCCAGAGCCTGGGACCAGCTCCACCTTCAGTGTCTTTCTGTCTTCCCAAGGCTGTCATTATGCATTGAGAAGTGTTTCCCAGACTCAGCTTCTGAAGCCAATGACAGAGGTGTTGGGCAGCATCCTGGCAACCATATTCATTAGTTTGAATTGGAAAGCTTTCGAACCAATTAAAGTTAGCGAGACCTGTTCCAGCCATGTCAAGAGTAATGCCCTTTCTCCACACTCCTTCTATATAGGATTGTCGCAATGCCTGCTGAGCAGCCTCCTAGTTCTATGTTACAGCTGCCGTGAACGGTAATTCCTGTTTGTGGACTATATAATGTTCCTCTTTGAAAAACATTCTTTACCTTCTGGTTCATAGAAGTCTTGATCCAAGTTATTGCTCTCTAATTCAAATAAAGAAAAAAATTTAAACTAATCAATCCTGTCTCTTTAAAAGTCATTTTTCTGCACTGTATTGACATAGGTATTATTTTAATTCTAGAAATATTTGAATCAGAATTTGGTCACACACACACACACACACACACACACGGACATGGACACACACACCCTTCTTTTTATATAGAATCATAATGTAAATATGTTTTACTGGCATTTTTTCTTGAAAACTATATTACAGCTGCGTTTAAGGTATTTATCAGTTCCAGTATTAGAATCCTAATATGAGCCTTCCATCATCAGTGGTGTTGGGGATAGAGATGTTATCAGTTACAGTATCAGACTTGTGGGGGATGGGGGTGGGAGGGTGTAGGGGTGTTACTATTCTCATGCAGTTTTCTGTGTTCATCTTTATATCTAGAAAAGTAACCTATAACTCCCATAACAAGTTAAAAGTCAATATTATACCACTTATACAAATTTAAATACCACTTGTCTTCTATTATTAAGGTTTTAATCTACCTTTTTTCAGGTTCTAAAGTGTTAAGAAACAAGTAACAAGGAACTATAAATATTTTGTGTTATATCGTAGCCATATGCTAATTTCTTCTGTACAGTCGTGTTAAGGAACATCAAATTTATTCTCTGAGTGGCAGATTTTGAATTACTTATACATCATTTTCAAGGAGGACTTATTAAAGTTAATTTTGTACAATTTTTATTGTATGAAACCAAATCGGTGTGTTTTTCATGTATTTCTTCAAATGTCTGAAATAAGAAACAGACCATGCTACACTCCCATATTCAATATGGAAGTCTGGCTACACACTGATGATTGCAGCAATCTCCTCACAGTTGTAGGTGAAATATGTGATGTAAAGTTACTAGTGATCACGTCAACTGGTGAAAATGTGCTGTCATTGATATTGGGGCCCATTTTATCAATAAAATATATATATTTTCTTACACACAAAAGACAAAGTACAAACCTGGTAGATATTTTCTGAAGATAATTTCCTCCCATAATAGTTATCTTCAAATCCATTGGTAACTTCTTCGGTATTTGTTCCAGACTTACCAAGCACTCCATATTCCTCCAGGCCTGAGTAAATGACAGTTGTGGTGGCTGATTGGCTAACTGGCAGGAGAACAGACTGTGGTGTCCTTGCTTTGGGTCACTGTCCTGTTAGGAAGACCCTTTGAGAAGGAGGTTTTTGAATTCTTCACCTTTGGGTGCTTTGTTGTTGGAGAGACTTAGAAATAGCTTTCTACTACAGTAAAAATCTTAGACTACTATATTTAGATATATTGTGATGAATATGGGAAAGAAATATCAACATTTTTGATTACCTTCTTTAAAAACGACGAGCTCTTGGTATCAGTTCACCAAGAGCTTTGGGCAGGAAGCACATCCCCTTTCAAATGTAGCATCTGCTGTCTTGCTTCCCGGTGGTTGGCTTGCTGTATGTCATTATTTTCATTATTGTTAGTACTAAAACTAAAAAATGGCTAATGAAAAATTGCCACATTGGGTTCATAATTTAAAATTATAGCTGTCATAAATGGAAGAATAACCACAAAAAGTGTGATCTTCTTGAGGCTTATTTAGGACATTTTTTTTTTTTTTACCAGACAGATGAACTTTGGATAGTAGTATGTTGGACTTAGAATATTTCAAACCTTTTCAGTGATATAGATGAGTGAAGGCTATCTTTAAAACCATCTTTTACTTACTACCTAGTTACCATAATAAGATTCATAATATCAGTCCGTAAATGATGATGCATGTGTTTGCCTTTTCTTTATTGTGCTGTCAGCTTCCTTTCGCTGTAGTAAAGTGCTGAGGTAAATGCCGCTGAGGAGGAACGGCTTGTTTGGAGTCACTGCTGGGAGTACACACTTGGCTCTTACCGTGTGTGAAGGAGGCGGGAGTCCTTCCAAGGCCCTGCCACCAGATGGTCTGACTTCTTTACTTTCACCCAACCCACTGTGTTCTGAGGACAGAGTCTTCAACACAGGGCTTTTGGAGGAAATTTTAGATCCAAAATATAACTTTATTATTAATCTTCATTATTTCCAAGTTATTTCTTTTCATGAGGATCACCAGTGCGTATTCCAAGAACTATAATAATTTGTGTAAATACTCCAATTTAGTTTGTGTAGTTCCCATGGGAGTAGAGCACGAGAAAACTCATTGTGATTGTAGCATGTATGATCGCACCTTCTGTAGGTTCAGGGCTTTGAAGGCCGTGTAGTTCACTCTTATTATGTCAGCTATTTGATATGAGCGTCTGCCCCTAAAGCCATAGGTGACTTGCTTTTCTTCTGTGTTCATGGCTTACACTTGCCTCTGCATGCGTCGTGTTTGCGTGCTGCTGAGTTCCTTTGATGCTGTCTCTCCCAGGGCTTTATCTGCCATTGCTTTGCAAAGCCATGAGTGGCCATGTGGCAGAGTAATGGCTAACAGAGGTACAGTAGAGGAGTGGGCATGAGGAGCTCAGTGAGGTGGCTTCGGGCTGAGCCCGAGACCCTTTCCTACCTGTTGTTATGCATGGAGCACAGTCTGTTAATCAAGTCAATGCAAACCATGTTCAGTGTGTTTGTTAGAAATTACTTGGAAATATTCTTTCATAATTTTTCTGATTGGTCAATATTATTAAATAAATTTATTTTATGATAATGGGAATAAGATTAGGACTGTTGACCTGAAATGCTAATGTCCCTGTGCATGATAGAAAGAAAGTATCAAAGGATAGTTACTTGTGCTAAACTTCAGTCCTCATACTCCAGGAAACATTTGTTAAAAATAATTATGAAAATGTCAGAATTATCATTTAATTTTTAATTGACTGATAAAGGCAGAACATATATACAAAGTACTTGCAAAGAATTTTACTAGGAAAAATATGTTTTTTTATAACTTTTGTTTAAATATTTGTTTAGCAGCTCTCTGACGTGATCTCTGTGGGTGAGAAGCCCCTGGCGGAGCATGACTGGTACCACGGTGCCATCCCCAGGATAGAGGCACAAGAACTGCTGAAGCAGCAGGGAGACTTCCTGGTGCGAGAGAGCCATGGGAAACCTGGTGAATATGTCCTTTCTGTATATTCTGACGGACAAAGGAGGCACTTTATCATACAGTTTGTTGATGTACGTGTCCAGTCTAGTTCATACGTATACATTGACGTAATCCATTGTGGTAGACTTGAAATATACTGGTGGATGGCTTATGAGAATTGCTTTCCACACTCTTAAGTTTAACATTAACTCTGCAGTAACTCCATAGACATAATGCTCTGAAACTGACTGAAATATTGATCTTACTGAGAAAATATCATTAAAAAGTTAATAAAGTTAAATTTAAATGGAAATCTCTAAAACGTTGAATTTGAGTACTAAAGTATTTTAAGTTAAAAACAAAAGTAAGGGAAATACCCTGTATTTTCTTTCCAGTAGTAAAATTTAAGGTTATGAGCTGTGTACCTCTTTAACTAGTTTCAAACTATAATCTATTTTGTTGAGTAGCATTAAGGAAAGTCTTCAATTCAAGAGGACTTAATTTATTTATGATTTACTATTACTGTTTTTTCTATTTTTCTTTAATATCTGTTGACTTTAATAAGCAGTAAATAGAAAATGATAAATATAAACAGTATATTCACATTATTTATTCCAAAGCTAATACTTTTGGAAGTTTTAAAAATTTAAGTTACTTAATGACTTACTTATGATCATTGTGTGCGTTTGTGATGTGTGGGGACAGGGCAGTGCTGCTTTTCACATGCGTGCAGGTCACATGACAGCTCACCAGAGTCACTTCTCTCTAACTCTTTGGCTCTGGGGAGTCAGACCCAGTCTGCCAGGCTTTTGCAGCAAGCAGTAAGCATACTCACCCACTGAGCCCTCTCATAGGCCCCACCCACTGAGCCCTCTCATAGGCCCCACCCACTGAGCCCTCTCATAGGCCCCACCCACTGAGCCCTCTCATAGGCCCCACCCACTGAGCCCTCTCATAGGCCCCACCCACTGAGCCCTCTCATAGGCCCCACCCACTGAGCCCTCTCATAGGCCCCACCCACTGAGCCCTCTCATAGGCCCCACCCACTGAGCCCTCTCATAGGCCCCACCCACTGAGCCCTCTCATAGGCCCCACCCACTGAGCCCTCTCATAGGCCCCACCCACTGAGCCCTCTCATAGGCCCCACCCACTGAGCCCTCTCATAGGCCCCACCCACTGAGCCCTCTCATAGGCCCCACCCACTGAGCCCACTCATAGGCCCCACCCACTGAGCCCTCTCATAGGCCCCACCCACTGAGCCATCTCATAGGCCCCACCCACTGAGCCTTCTCATAGGCCCCACCCACTGAGCACTCTCATAGGCCTCAGCATTGCCAAGCCTCTCCATAGTACACTGGCATTATTAGGCACTAAATAGATGAATAGTAATTTAGACATTTTCCCCTTTACTTACTGAGAAATTTATAGTGTCAGTGCTTTTGGCAAATGAATTGTTGCCTGCATTTGTTATTTTTCAGTCCATTATTTGAAATTGCTCACATCTGAAAAATGCCTGTCCACAGCTTTAGTTTATGTCAAGGCACAAGGCTAATACTAGGTACCTACAGAAAGATTAACCACAACCACAATAAGCAAAGCCTATAGGATTTTAGTGACTTAGAAACTTGTATACATACAAGTGTGAACTTAGGGTTGACTGATTGAGCCATGAAACTTAGATTAATGGGCAGTGATGAATTAAAGATAAAAGCATATTTTAAAATAAAATTTTGGTGGAAATCTTTATATAATGGCATTGTTTATTCTCTTGTTCATTCATTCATTCATTCATTCAGAATATGCTTACTGAGTATTATGTTAGAACTAAACATATGAGCCAGCAACAACACAGAAGTAATATTTGATATGTGAAATTAGCAGTTAGTTGAATATATTAAAAAGGTACTAATAAATCATAAAGGAAGGACGGAACGTAACAATAGCAGAATCCAACACTGAACATTCATCCCTGACTAGATCAGAATCTAACCAGAAAAGCTAGCAGAGGAGCAGCGGAGTTGACCCATATCCTGGACACATGGGGTGGAGACGTTATAGAGCATTCGTCCAGCGACCACCGACTAAGCCATCCACTCAACTGCCGTGCACTGAGCTTTTTCCAGGACAGATTATGTCACAAAACAGTGTCTTTTAAGAATTAAACAACAACAACAACAACAACAAGAAAGATGAAGGCCCCTTTCCGATCTCTGTGAAGCTGGAGCCCAACACAGGAAGACCCTGGAAGCAGTGTTAATGCATGGGAATGGAACATTTCCCGAGGAAACTGCCACTAAAGGCAGCAGATGAGAAATGTAAGATAAGCGAGAATGGACGTACATTACACTGAATCTTACAGAACTCGGCAGATGTTCCCATTCTCATAGTGAGAGCCTTTCACACACACACACACACACACACACACACACACACACGTTTGTGTATGCATAAACATATAAATATAGCCCGCTAAGACTTTTTTGTTTATGTGCATATAGTTTGGGAGCCACTTGTACTGGACAGCCATTTGCAGGGCTCCTCCATGGGAAGAGCCATTATCCATTGCCTGTAGTGTCTTGTCCAGGGGTGTGACCCCATTAACCCCCCCACCCCCGTTCATAGCAGCAGGACTTCAGTAGCTTTTTCTTAAAAGAAGAAATGTAAACAGTAACAGACATTTATGAAAGACGTTCAACACCTCTGATGATATCAGTTAGACCACTGGGAACACATCTGCTTTTCAGAAGACAGACTTGAGAGCTGAAGCTGGGAGGAAGTGGAGAAAGAAGCATACATTTTGTTGGGAATGTCAACTAGCGTGGTCATTGTGGAGATCAGTGCGAGGAGTCCCAGACAACCAGAGATCAGTGCGGTGCCTCCAAGACAACCAGAGAGGGAGCTGTGACATGATCCCACCCTGTGTCTTGGATCAGATGACTAATTGAAATGAAGAACGTGTTAGAAGGAGACATGTCCATGGTTTTCTCTACACTATTCAGAATAGCCAGGATGTGAAATCACCCAGTTGTCCAGGAGATATGTGAAGAGAAGGTGGTGGGGCACAGGCACCTGGGCACTGTTCAGTCACACAAATGTCATCAATCCTGTCAGGGCTAATAACACTGATATGCTAGGATAGTGCTATTAGGTAAAATAGTCCAAGTAGAAGACACTCGCTGTGTGGAAGCCTGGAGTTGTGTAGTCACTACAGAAGCTTTGAACAGCAGAGAGAGTAAAAGCAGGAGAGGTCGGTCCACGGGTACAGTGGTGCAGTGTCTGTATTGGAAACGGGAAGTCCTGGCTCTCATGGCAGAGTAGGTAGAGTTTAATGTACAACACTGCACTGTACACGTCAAATAGAAGGGTCTTACTGTACTCAGCATGAAGAAATGAGCGTCCGGGTGATGGAAGGCCCACTTCAGGTTACTTGGCACCTGACAGTCGTGAGTGAGAGCATCAGATTGTGGTGAATATGTGCCCAAAGCTTTGACCAACTGCATATTCTTTTTAATTAAAAAATGGAGAGAGATAGATATTGATCAAGTATCAAGTTCACTTTGAGGTAATTAAATGTACGAATTACTTAGATTCATTACTGCAGTCTCTGGGCTCTTTAAAGCTACATTTTAAATTCATGCTGTGGGTCTCCTTGTGTGCAGTAAAATGCCAACATATTTTTGCATAGCAGTTCCAAACTTGTGGCTTATCCTGTGTAGTTAGGATTATGTTTCCCATTGCACAGCAATCATTCTGACATCAGTAGGGCAAGGCAATAGCTACGTCATGTCATTTTCTACACCTCTAGTATACTGTCAGACTTAGCCATTCCGAAGCCTTACTTCCCAGGAGGTACTGAGCAAGCAACGACCTTTTTCAGGGCCAGCCTGGGGAACATGGCAAGATTCCGTCCCAAAGAAATCAAATCAATCAAACCAACCAACAAAGCGGCCCACGTTAGGCTTCCTTTGCTGCCTGCCATAGTATCATCAAGCTGAACCATTCTCTGTGGGGTTAGGTCAGAGGAGCAGGAGGGACTCAGATCCCTTTGAAGCCACATCTAGTGCAGCATATGGGGCCTTGAGAGTAAAGGAACAACCCAAAACACCGGGAGCATTCTCTTCTCTCTTTTATTTGCTTACACGACATTGATGATATCTTAATGCCTTTATATCCATCGATGTGTCTTCCTGTCCAAGAAGGGGAATGGACTGGTTTTATACCATGTTAGGGTGCTGAGAACCTCACAGGTATTACAATAATTTTTGTAAAATTAGTAATTCCAAATTTTGAAATGTTCTTAAATTAAGAAAGGGAAACAGAAAATCTAAGGTTTTATTAGGTAGTTGTGAAGTTCTAGGGATGCATAAGACTCAGAGTAGGGTGGATGTGAGATTTCATTGTGTGTGAACTTCACTTTGTTCGTTAAACATTGCACATATAACATCTTGTGCTCATGAGTGTGTGAACCATGTATAAACTGTTTTGTTCTCTTCACAACACTGAAGGCATTGTACGTCATTCACATGTTTCTTTCTGCAGGCCACAGACTGTACCAGACCACAGGGCTCTTATACTGAGTGATAAATAAATGAGTCTTTTGCCTACAGTGCCTGCAATCTACAAGGGAGACAGACAATACAAATCATAAGTAAACTTGGGAATGGAGAGATAGCTTCTGGACCTGAGTTGGATTCCCCCAGCATCTATGCTAAATGTCTCACACCCACCTGTAACTCCAGCCTGGGGCAATCCGCCACCCTTTTATGGCTTCTGTGGACACGGGGACACACACACACACACACACACACACACACACACACACACACACACACACACACTGAAATAACAAAGTACCTCTAAAAAGATACCAGGCTCTGAGCCTGCTGATCTCAAAGGCTTATCACTGATGCTCGTCTTTATTTCTTTAGCTTTATCTCTCGTGTGAATGATGTTTGCATCTTTATATATATCAGTGGTCCATTGAGGTCCTACTGTAGAAAAACCCATTGTATTAGCAAGTAAGAAATGAGTATCTTAGGTATTGTTTTATTAGACTCCCTCGAACCTTTGACAGTATTTTGGTACTGAAAGTTTATGGAAGGGAGCATACATGGAGACGTATGTAACGTCTTCCTTCTGCTTAAACGTGAGTGGGCACCTGCCTTATTTGCTTTAGTCACCATTTTCATACAATGCAGTTGAGCTCCATTAGCCTTTCCTCTTGCTATAATAACAATGTGAGTTATGTTTAGCCTGGAATTTTTTCTGAATTCCAGAATATTTGGCAGTAGATTGTTGAGTCTAATGTTTCTGTCTATTTTAATATTTTGCTATCTGTTAAGTTTGTAGTTGAGTATTGTTGTATATTTATGATGCTGTACACGGACAGCTCTTCTAACAGAACTTAACTTCTGGATAAGATCATTTTTTTTTCTGAAACAATGTCTTCCTGATAATTCTATGTTGTTGTTCTCTCTCCAGAATCTATATCGATTTGAGGGCACCGGCTTTTCAAATATCCCTCAACTTATAGATCACCACTTCAATACAAAGCAAGTCATCACCAAGAAGTCGGGGGTGGTTCTGCTGAATCCTATTCCAAAGGTAGGGCTGAGACCTTGTTTCTTTTATTTTTTAAAAAAGAATACTTACTTTGTTAGCATTTGTCACAGAAGAAAGCTTTTAGGGTATGTGCCAAAGTCAGGGACAAATTGCTTCTGTGAGCACCAGTAACTCCTGGCAATCTAGCTGAAATATAGACTTCCCTTAATTTTATGAAGACACATTACCTTTCTGCTCAGCGTTTGCTAGGATACAAATGGCCTAATTTGTTTTCTCTCTTTCCCAATTTATCTTGAAAGATGTGAGGATCATACTTTGAAAAGTTCTGGCAAAAGATTTGAGGATGTAGACATCAAGGAAGAGGTCTAGCATTTGGGAGTGAGTCAGAGTTTTAGTTTTGAGTGTAGGTTTACAGTGCGTTGAAAGCTTGGGACTGGTTAAAGCTTTACGTCCCTTCTCAGAAAATCTTCGCTCCCCTCTGAGGGGCCAGACCACTAGCTCAGAGCTCGCTTTAGACATTTTACCTGTGAGATCTATCGCGCACGATTCTTTGATGCACTAAGGGACTGTGAGGTCAGACTGCGCAGGGAGTGTTATGTGTTTCACACAGCACCTTAGGGACCTGGAGCACAGCGCAGCAGGGAGCCTGGTGGGCCTTTCAGCATGTTGACAGCTGGGGGAGCTGGGCTGGGAATGGCAGGGCTCTTTCTTTGAGGGCTGTGCAACATGAGCAGTGTACAAATGGGAAAGACATTGAAATTGGAGAGAGACTTGTATCCAGTTGATTGTTATAGATCAGTTCTGTGTTATCCTTCCCTTAGTGTAGACTCGTCCTAAGTTTCACTTCACACTCACTTTAGGACATATAGCTTGACAGTTTGTTCTTTTGTTTTACACCTAGATTCTCAGAATCCAAGCCCGAGCTTACCTTTAATGTCTCCATCTACACCTAGTTTCTCCAACGAGATGACAAGGGTTTTGTATTCTTATTATACACTTGAGTATGAACTTCAGTTCTTGTGTATCCTGTTAGAATCAACCTTGAGCCAGTAACATACTTTTTACCCATTAGGTTAACACAAAATAAACTGTTTTACATATAGTACTGCTTGGCTGTACAAGCTAACCAGATATCTGCACAATCTGTAGTTAGTCAGGTTCACGTTAGAGATCAAATCCATGATGGAAATTAACCCGCAGATCTGAGTCTGAGTAGGAATATATAATTTCAAATAAAATTACATCTCTCACTGCATAAAAGTTTCCATGAAGTGAACTTAGGTAGTGGATTGGATTCTCTAGCCTATTACATGGTCAGTTATTATCTTTCTGTCAGATCGCTAATGTGACAGAGCTGACCACCCATCATTTCATAGTGCGAGATATGCAAACTAGTGAGTGCTGGAGGTGCAGAAGGTTAAAGAGCTTGAGATGAAAAGCAAAGCCAATCGACATGCTAACCTGATTTAAACCTAGATTTCAAGTATGCACACGAGTATCTGTTTACTGTAAATGTTGTTCAAAGACTCCTCTTAGTCTCTTGTAAAGATAATTGAAACAGAGGTGGCAAGGACAGTTTTCAGTTATGAGTGGAACTAGTGATATGGAGTTTGTTGTGGTGGTTCCACTGTTTTATGTCTTCCTTTGAAAAGTCATTTGTCCTCTTATTACTGAATCTATTCCTTGATTTAAATTGTGTAAGAAGCTAATATATTTGGCCATATAATATGCTATAAAATATCTAATTTTCATCTTTATAGATTTTATATTTAGTCTACGTAAAGAATGCTTTAGATGCAATTTCTGTTTCCCATTTATTTTTTCCTCTTATTCATCAAAATATCATTTTATTACTGTAATGGCTAAGTGACTAAGGCAGTTTCTTATCTTTATTCCTTGCATTTAATCTCAAGTGCAGGAAAACTAGACAAGTGGAGTGGGGGAGTTGCTTGATGATGCTATTAGTGAATGGGCTCCTGCGATCAGCTCCTTGCCTGCCGAGGAGACCCTCAGCAACCCTACTCTGTCATGTGCAAATAGTGTATCCTCCTCATTCTTTTCTGCTCCTTGGTTAATCTCTAATGGTTATGAATATTCACCTTCAGATGACATCACATATTTTAATTTTTTCTTTTCCTCGTGCAGTGCAAGTGCTGTAAGATCAACGTTTTACTTAGTATCTCTGTCTCCCTGGTACCTGGAAGAGTGTTGGATAAGAGTAAGCAGTCAGCAGATGTTAAGCATTGACATTGTCAGTCAAGTCTTAGGACTTTTGAGTAGCCCCCTACCCCCATCCCATCATCTTCCTTCCCAGTGCTGGTGCTTGAGTCCACAGCCTCCTGGGTACCTAGCAGGCACTCCACCATCGAGCATTCCCTTAACCCTTGGCTGACCTCTTCCTATGCATTATCTCACGTACCCCTCCCATATTGCTATTATATATCAGGATTATTGTTACCTTTAACATCATACAGGATGATGGAAGGGGAGCTATTGCTTTAAATAGTGAAAGACCCTGACGATAGCATAGCAGATAGGGGGCAGGACTGGGACTTAGTCCCTGTTGTTAACCGTGGGTCACAGCTGTAAGGAATGTGAATGTGGATATGAGGAAAGGAAGTCTTCTACCTTGATAAGATGCTAAGTTGGAAAGTGACTTCCAGCTATTCAAACCTTTAAATCTCTATAAAAGGAAAATCAGAAAACTGGTATCAGAGAAGTGGAGTTCAAGATACAATGTAGACTTTGAGAAAGTCTACGTAAGACTTCACCCAATGCAGCATTTAAATGGCACTTCAGAAGTTAGTGTACTAGGTAAAGCTAATATTTCTTCCAATACAGCTTTTAGGGCAGAAATTCTCTGAATGGAACGCAGAGCTCCCCGTGTTCATGAATAAATGCAGGTCAGCCTGGCAGAGAGCTGTGAGTTTGCAATGGTTGCCTCCTGGCTGAACCAAGTGACTGTGGCTGTTTGCCAGACTTAAGTATGGATTGCCAAAATATTGCAGGCTTATTTTGCGAAGGTGTAATAAATTTCTTTCTCATAATGAGAAGTTGTAACTTGTCTG
The DNA here is from genome assembly GCF_021556685.1 of Rattus norvegicus. Lineage (NCBI taxonomy): Eukaryota > Metazoa > Chordata > Mammalia > Rodentia > Muridae > Rattus > Rattus norvegicus. Next base: position 118,756,086 of record NC_141542.1, read on the forward strand.
CAGAAGAGGCTGGCAGCTGCATGCTGGATAAGGGCAGAACAAGCTGCTCCGGTTCCCAGAGGAAGGCTACGGCGTGCAGCGCACTCTGCGTTGTTAGATGGCTCGAGCCCGCTTTACTGTCAGCTTTGGTGAGGTAGCTACCCTGCCCAGCGTCGTCACCTAAGATTTTCTTTTTATAGTGGCTTATTACATAGGGTTTGCTAGATTTAGGTCTTCTTAGTTTAGCATTTTCTGAAACCAGAGAGACTTCCTTTCCCTAAATCTGTGCCCACAGTCCTTAATTTATGAAGATGCATTGGGTGGTTTTTAAGACAATTATACATTTGAATAAATAGAATAATGGAAATACACATGGTTCAGTATTCATTCATAGATACTTACTTACTAGCCACTGTGCTCAGTGGTGTTCTGAATTGTGAGGACAGCAAGGAGTTAACAGAGAGTATGTGGATGTGGTGAAGGCCTGGGATCACACTGGGGGCCTGAGTATCATGTGGACAAGGGGATAGCTACTGCATTTCATTTCTAAAATATTTAAAATTGAGTTTTTGATGATTAAGACAGGGTCTCATATAGCACCCATTGGCATTGAGTCTCCTCCTTCCCAGTGTTAGGATGAAAGCCTTGTAGTAGCATAGCTGGCTTAGCTCAAACTGTGTGATCAAATAAGGGTTCTTAGTACAGTTTCATAGAGATGTAGAAGTAAATGTGTTCTCTGTGTGGTGATATGCAGGGGTAACAGTGAAATGTTCAACAATCGAGCAAGGACACAACTAAACCCATCAAGTAGATGATTATCCTCAGAGGATATGTGTGTGCACATGTGTGGATACCTATCTACACACACACACACACACACACACACACACACACACACACACACACACACACGTGATGCTTTAAAAAAGTCTTTATATAAAATGTTCCACAAAATAGTAGATCTCATCAGTATGCCGCAAAGCTCCTAGTAAGTGAGAGTAAGTAAGGAGCGTAGCTGGCCCTCCAGGTGAATGCACACTTCAAAGCTAGAAATACCTTTTAGATGCCTTTAGTGGTGTAGAGATACGTCTCCACTGTCAGTAGACTAAGAAAATTTAAAACCGTATCAAATGCCATTTCTATCTCGAGAATCTAAATTTAAAATAATATCTCGTTTTCTTGACGTCCATGGCAACAGATCACTGTGATCATTTGCTTTTGGAGTATGAGCTCATGAAACCGTTCTAGAAGGTTGTATGGTAGAATCTGCCAAAATCGTAAAACGTGCAGCTTTGACTCCGCAGTAATTCATAATTTATGTCCTTGTCGCTTGTGTGTATATAAATATGTTTATAAATGGCAGATAGAATGTAAAAGAAATTAGTTACACCTTCTAATGTGTTCCATTTTAAGTGTCATGTGTGGAGGTCAGGGGGACATTGTGGGAGTGAGTTCCGTCTTTCCCCGGTGTTGGTCCCGAGCTTCAGGCCCAGGTCGTCAGGCTTGGTAGCAAGTGCCTCTGCTGGCTGATTTGTCCCATTGCCTCACTCCAGTCTTTAATATCCTAAGCCTGTGAGTGTATTATTACCTCCTCAGTATTAAGACAGCTAGAGCAGTCTTGTGATGTAGCATTTGCTGTCCAGCAGTTGGTCCAGGAAGACGTTTGTTGGAGCAATGTTAAGAACAGAATTGGGCTGGACAGGTGGGTGATGTGGTGAGTTCTTGGCACACGAAGCACAAAATCCCACCTTTGGATCCCCAGCATCCATGCAAGGTGCTGAGCCCGGCACCTGTACTCCAGCTCGGGGTGGCAAGGGTGCGGTGTCTAGGGTGTACAGGCTAGACAGACATTCTCGTGTGATGAGATCAGAATCAGGGAGAGACTTGTCTCAAAAAAGAAGAGAGGAATTGGGTAAGAACCCTTGGCTACATGTTCAGTAATTACCTTCATTTCTTTAGATACTGTGTTTTCCAGGATATTTTGCTTATTGTTATTATTAACAGTTAAAAATATGTAGGCATAAAATATGATAATTAAGGGGGAAAAGAGTTCTTTTTTTAACAGAGAAAATGTTTAATATAAATATGAGGTTATACATAAAATATAAAATTAATACAGAAGAGAATAAACAGTCATGTGAATACAGTTGCCATATTTTGTGACAAAATATTTTTAATTGCCTTTTTACTTACATTTTTAAATATTATACCATTTTCCAGCTTCCCCTCCAGAACCCCGCTATCACCCCCCCTCCTGCTTCTATGAAGGTTCTCCCTCACCCACCCACCCACTTCCTCCCACATCCCTGCCCTGACATCCCCTACACCGGGGCATGGAGCCTTGACAGGACCAAGGGCCTCTCCTCCCATTGATGCCTGACAAGGCCATCCTCTGCTACCTATGCACTCCTTTTGTTCTTTTAAGATGGTGATTTGGTCCCTGGGAGCTCTGTGGGGGAGTCTGGTTGGTTGATATTGTTCTTCCTATGGGGTTGCAAACTCCTTCAGCTACCTCAGTCCTTTCTCTAACTCCTCCAATGGGGACCCTGTTCTCAGTTCAATGGTTGGCTTCGAGCATCTGCCTCTGTATTTGTCATGCTCTGGCACAGGCTTTCAGCAGACAGCTTTATCAGGTTCCTGTCACCATGTACTTCTTGGCATCAACAATAGTATCTGAGTTTGGTGGCTTGTGTGTGGGATGGATCCAAAGATGGGGCAGCCTCTGGATGGCCTTTCCTTCAGTCTCTGCTCTACACTTTGACTCCATATTTTCTTGTGTTTGTTTCTCCTTCTAAGAAGGACCACACTTTGGTTGTCCTTTTTTTTTTTCCCGGAGCTGGGGACCGAACCCAGGGCCTTGCGCTTGCTAGGCAAGCGCTCTACCACTGAGCTAAATCCCCAACCCCGGTTGTCCTTTTTCTTGAGCTTCATGTGGTCTGTGGATTGAATCTTGGGTAATTCAAGCTTTGGGGCTAATATCCACTTATCAGTGAGTAAAGACCACGTGCGTTATTTTGTGATTGGGTTACCTCACTCAGGATGGTATTTTCTAGTTCCATCCACTTGCCTATGAATGTCATGAGTCATTGTTTTTGATAGCTGAGTAATATTCCATTGTGTAGATGTACCACATTTTCTGTATCCATTCCTCTGTTGAAGGGCTTCTGGGTTCTTTCCATTTTCTGGCTATTATAAATAAGGCTGCGATGAACATAGTGGAGCACGTGTCTTTTTTATATGTTGGAGCTTCTTTTGGGTATATGCCCAAGAGAGGTATAGCTGGGTCCTCAGGTAGTTCAATGTCCAATTTTCTGAGGAACCTCCAGACTGATTTCCTGAATGGTTGTACCAGCTTGCAGTCCCACCAACAATGGAGGAGTGTTCCTCTTTCTCCACATCCTCGCCAGCATCTGTTGTCCCCTGAGTTTTTGATCTTAGCCATTCTCACTGGTGTGAGGTGAAATCTTAGGGTTGTTTTGATTTGCATTTCCCTTATGACTAAAGATGTTGAACATTTCTTTAGGTGTTTCTCAGCCATTCGGCATTCCTCAGCTGAGAATTCTTTGTTTAGCTCTGTAGCCCAGTTTTTTGTTTTTTTTTTTTTGTTTTTTTTTGTTTGTTTTTCTTTTCTTTTTTTCGGAGCTGGGGACCGAACCCAGGGCCTTGCGGTTGCTAGGCAAGCGCTCTACCTCTGAGCCAAATCCCCAACCCCTGTAGCCCAGTTTTAAAAAGGGTTATTTGATTCTCTGGAGTCTAACTTCTTGACTTCTTTGTATATATTGGATATTAGCCCCTCTATCAGATGTAGGATTGGCAAAGATCTTTTCCCAATCTGTTGGTTGCCGTTTTGTCCTATTGACAGTGTCTTTTGCCTTACAGAAACTTTGTAATTTTATGAGGTCCCGTTTGTCAATTATTGATCTTAGAGCATAAGTCATTGGTGTTCTGTTCAGGAAAATTTTCCCAGTGCCCATGTGTTCGAGTGCCCACTTTTTCTTCTATTAGTTTGAGTGTACCTGGTTTTATGTGGAGGTCCTTGATCCACTTGGACTTGTGCTTTGTACAGGGTGATAAGCATGGATCGGTCTGCATTGTTCTACCTTTGTATTTGTGACAAGGTAGGCAGTAAAGTGAAGCTAGTAATACTCTGTACAAGTTCAACTGGGTTGTCCTCCAGGTCTAGAGTAGTTGTAAGAGTGTAATCAGTTCCTAACCTACCTGTCCAAAGGGTTTAGCTGTCAAACTGGACTCTAGTAGGGCAGCTCATTTATCACTGAAGTGCTCTGAAATAGCTTTATGTTCAAGAGAAAGACATTGTTCAAATGGTTTGAGCTCATCTTCTAGAATCTATACATAAACTTTTCATAGTCCTGGTTCTAGTCCTAGATGTAAGTGAACCGAGAGGAAGTGATGGGCAGGCCCCACAGGGTCTGTTCCCTAGTCTGGTGTAGATCTTACTGATCGGCAAGGCTTCTGGGGGGACATGTGCTTCTTGGCTTTAGAAAGTAATGCAGATGGAATGAGACGACAGAGCATGGTGGCTGAGGACACTGCTAACATTGACTCCTGTCGTCACACATGCTTAGACTGTGATCACCTGTGTTCACAGAGGGGTGATGGAAGGACCAGATGCTCACAGAATAGAATATTAAACTGGGAGAAAAATCTACAAAACAGTGTTTTGGTATTTTATTTTCATAAGTTGAGTTATCTATGTGAATAAGTTTGAAACGCTTAAAGGCCATGTTCTGGAAGTAAATTATGTTACTTTGTGTTTGAAGGGATAATTTAGGGCAGCTTAAGCTTAGTTTTAATTTTTTGGTTAAAAATTATTTTTGTTATGTGAAAACTTTTCTATAAGTATATTCTATGGCACCGTTTAGTAGAACACTGTAAAGAATTGTTTGGTGACTGTGCTCAGTTTCTTTAGGGAGAAATTAGGGTGAAACCCCAGACATGCAAACTGAGGAGTCTAAATGCATAGAGTTGTATTGAAAGAAGGCGTACAAAACCGATGTGTACCGTTTTCAAGATGTCTCAGTGCCTTGTTTGTGCGTGTCAATTTGAGACATACATGAGAGGTTTTAGTAATATTTAAAAATAGCAGTATATGTTTCAGTAATCCAGAAGAGAAATAGCAGGGCCATGAGTGTTTCCTTGAGGCAGATGGACTAAGCTGCCCCCAGATAGGAAGAGGTCAGAGGTGCAGAGCAGGGATGCTGTTTGATAAAAGGACAGCATGAGTGAGGCATGGATGCCCCACGGCTCGTGAGGATGGCAAGTCAGTCAGGCAAAAGCAGGTGATCTGGAAGGTGAATCACCTGAGGAGTTCATGCAGGTCCGGTTTTGAGAGCCGTGAGTCCAGGAGTAAGGAAGAAACTTGCTGTTTCAGTGCAGGTGGATAAGCACAGCATGAATGTGACCTCAGCACAGCCCCACTGTCCAGCCTTCCCCACCAAAGTATTGAAGCTCAGAACATGTTTCGTTGCTGGAAGAATGTGACCGATGTGTAGCACATTAGACAATAGAAATCCAGTGTTCACTTGGTGTCTGGCATTAAACTTGCATAGGCTGTTCCAACTTATTATACAGTGATGTTTAAGAAGGAACAAATTAACCAGCGCCCCAGAAAATGAGCAACGATGAGTTTAATTTTTTATAGCAAAGTTGCATTAGCAGTAGTCTCAGCAGCATTGGGTATAGTTGTGCCATTGCATTTTGTGCTGTAGAGAGGAGCATAATAAGAAGTACAGCTTACTGCAGGGCGCTCCACTCAGTGGTAGACAAGTGTCGTACTTTTATAGAGCAGAATAGAAAAGTTATAAGACTCCAGATTTGTGATCGAAATATTAGCAAATCAGCTTTAAACACTAAAATTTTTAAACAAATGCCTAAATAGCAAAGGGTTATTATTGTGAAATGTATGTGATCTCATCTCAGTTGTTTTTCCACAATATTTAATATTTAGCTACAGTAGAAGAGGCCTTACATGCTCAGTAACAAGTAGCAAAATATGAAGAAAAAAATCAGGACCAAGTTTTAGAAACTCACTGAGATCTCTACGTGGTCAGTTGGAGTCACTTCAGCAGAGATTAATAGTCTATACTGTTCTACTCCTCAAATGATGAATGTATGTATTAGGACATATTCGATACTCATTCTAAGAAACACAGGAGTCCTGTGGACTAAGACAGATAAAGAAAACAGCAAAGGTTTCTGGGAGGCTGGTGAGCTGGCTCAGGGCTTAAGAGCACACATTACACAGGTCCCAAGTTCCATTCCCTGCACCCACATGGCAGTTCACAACCCGTCCTTACTGCAGTCGCAGGAGCTCCAGCAGCCTCGTCAGGTCTGTGTGGGTACAGCATGCACTGCGATCCACTTTCGCACATGCGGGCAAGCGCTCATTCATAGACAGGAAGAGCCCACTTAGGAGGGAAGGAGCCAGAGAGCACCTGGGTGCTGCCGTCCCGAGCCTCAGTCGCTCATCCTTCAGTGGGAGAGGAGGTGTCACTGAGTTGGGTGCCCGGTACTGGGAATTGGGCACGGTGATAAGAATGGGACTGTAACAGGACAGCACCTGTCCTGACCTGTCCTGTCCTTCCTGGCTTTGGCCTCTTCAGTCACAGAACTAAGCCCTTCTTAGACTGATTCCTCTCTCTGTCCCAGAAGCTGCAGCCCAAGAAAGCTCGTAGGTGCAGCCCTCTGAGGGTGAGGGGCTCCTCTCTTCATGGTCACTTGTAAGTGTTACTTGTAAGTGCCTGACTCTCCTGCTGGCTAAGGAGGTTTTGAGAGCAACAGGAAGTCTTACTTGTTTTCAGGAGCCTCACAGAATCTATCACATAGGAGACCATAAATATTTGAAGCTGGGTGGTTTTTGTTTTTGTTTCTTAGATAATATAGAAATTTAACAAATTTTGAAAAAAATAACAGAGGTACAAACGTTTGCATATACATTATGGTAAAATGTGGCAGTTTTAGCTTTTATTTTCCAAGGAGGGTCCCTGTTGATGTCTGGTTTGTAAACTGCTATATGCTGTAGCATGTGGCTGAGAATACCTACTATATAAGCTCCACAAAATATCATAAACTTAAGATATTATGTCATTTTTATTTTTAAATTTAATTCTTTTTTCTTAATATGAATTTTGAAGATGATAATGTTTCAAAGTGTCTGAAAGGTGGACACTGATTAGATTATGAAAGAAATGGTTTTGAAATAATTAGCATATGCTTAGCTTCAGTTTTATTCATATAACAGTTTAGTTCTTATGTTACCATTTTATTTTTTACTTTATATTGGAAGTTATGTGGAGTCGGGCATGTAGCTCAGTGGTAAGTGCTTACCTGGCAAGCCCAAGGCCCTCAGTCCTATATCTATCACTGGGGAAAACAAAACCCCTTTTCATAATGATACAGTTACAGCCCTCGTAGAAACAAGTATCCATTTTTAAGTACCAAAAAAAATGTTTGTCGCCTTCTTATTAACCTTCTTATCACTTTAGACTACTGTAACCTATATTTTAGCTTAATAAAATTTATCTGACAATTTAACTGATGTTTTTCTCTAATAGTAAAGTCAGGAAAATTCCTTATTTGCAAATCTTGTCCTGTACCAACCTATTTCAGAAGGGAAAAGATGATAGCGTACAAGATAGGCAAGCTTACTCTATTGTGGAAAAGAGACACTGGTATTTTATATTACTACATTCATGTTCGCCTTCTACCTGGCTCTCGGAGAGAACTTGTCCCAAATCCTCTTTTTCAAAGACTAATAAATATGCATGTTAAAAACTTAATGGCATTGAAATAATGGAGTTTAAATTAGAAAGACCATGGGCATTGGAAAGATAACTGAGAATTATTTTTTAATGGAAAGCTTCATCCATATATATTTATATGGAAAAAAACTGTTTTTTCTTCTGTTACTGTGTAACAAATTGCATTTATTAAACAGAACAGAGAGTTGACAACACTGTTAAAGTGAGCTATGATATCTTTGTCACCTAATCTCAGTGGGGACCAGCTGTCCTGATGAAAGCAGAGTCAGCATCAGCCGATGCCAGGTGTCACTTCTAGCACGTCCTTTAGGAATAGATGTCCATATGTCAGCCATGGCCCTTTTTGATACCAGGCACATCTCTCGCTCAACTCAAAAGGCAGAATTATCAAATACATTTTAGTGGTGTTATTTCCTGTTTAAATAAATCCTTTAAAGTCATTAAACAATTAAATCATTAAACATGCAAATGACTAAATCCACATTTGTTGGAAAATATGGGGATCTTTTCTTTTCCTGCATGTCTGAGGTGTTTGGTGTATGTGTGTGTGGTGCATGCACTTCCTGTGAGGGTGTCAGGTGCCATCTACCTCCGCCCCACCTTGTCCCCTTGCAACTGCCTTCACTGAACCCTGTGACATTCACAAGGAGCAGAGAGCCTCAGTTTTGGTTTTGGAGAATCTCTGTTTCCAGAATTGTCAGGTAACCAATCTGAGCTTTAGCGTGTCTGACTTTGAGGTCATCCGTTAGAGCAGCCGTAGATGCAGGAAGTGAGGTTAGAAGTGACATGTGATTGTTATTTTATGTGAAAGAGTTTGATCTTTGTATGGAGGGTGATAGAAAGCTCTGAAAGGTTTTATTCTGCTAAGAATTAATCAAGTTTGTATTTTGTACAAGTAATTGTGGCTTTGTTGTAGAAGCCAGTCAGTGTATTGATGACCAGTGATAGATGGGAATGATGAAATGAGACATAAAATGATCAGTTTGGGACTTAGATAATGTTGGGTGCTACAGAGATAAATTTGTGACCCCCTAGCTTAGTTATCTGTGAAGTCTGTCAGACTTGACCGCCATCACCCTGCCTTATTACTGTCCCGGCCCCACTGCAGGCCCACAGATTGAGGAACTTTGGGAGCGAGTGATGCTGAAAGCCTTAATGCCTTGTGGTGGACAGTCCTGATGCCCACTAATGCTGAAGGGCCATCCATGCAAACTGACCTGGTGAAAGGAATAAGCTCTCCCCGCCTGTGAGACAGATCTCTTCATTACCCGGGCTCCGTGGTTCAGACAGCCCGAGTGTAGCAAGACTGCATGCATTTAACCTTGGAGAGCCAGGGAGTGGGGCGGGAATCAGAGACTCTATCAGAGGATAGCCTGGTAGGTATTGGAGGTATAAACGATGACCTCTTTAAACTTTAATCATCTCACAGTATCCTAATGATCAAGGATCAGTGAAGCAGAAATACCTATTTTATGGCTTTTTGAAGAAGTTGATATTCCAAAATTGATTTTCACAGTCTTATGAGAATTTTAGAGAAAGACTTAAAATAGTATTCTGCATGAGGATTATGGTTTTTTGCTTTTTCTTTTTCCATCTTGGGAGTTGTATGTTTGCTGTAGTCATTCTGTTTTAGGGCAGAATATACAGAAACTTTAAGAATTAGACACTTAAATATTTTTTAAATATTTGATATATTTTTGGCTGATCAAGAAAGCCAAACTGAACATTCTTTCTTCATTGAAATGCTCCCCATGTCTATACACTATATACATGTGTATACAGTATACACTCTGAGCAGACTTAAACTCTCCTGTCCAACATACTCCACTTTCGCAATGATACACTTTCCGAATTCCCAAAGGCTCTTGTCAGTCAGAATGGTGTCAGTCTTGCCTCCTCGTAAGCTCTGTTAGTGTCAGTGAGGGAGAGCATGCATAGAACATGTTGACCACTTCTGTGTTCGCTTACCACTGCTATGAGCATGTCCATGTACTGCCTTCTCCTCCTGTGTCTAGACATGGAAGGTGTGGCCACTACATTCCTTAGCATTTGCTCTTCCGTCAGTGTCTGTGGAATGAGGTAACTGAACTGATACTCAATGCACTGGCCGTGTGCACAGAGTGATGGCTGTGGTAATCCAGCATTGCAGTGGATGTTTTCCAGGAAGGAATTGTGAGCTCCAGCACAGACTTCAGCACTGATGCTCCGCAGGTGAAGGCTTGTCCCTCCGCGGTGACATAATATTGTCACAGTTGCTGCTTTCTCAGAGGTCCTACTGGCACCTCGCTATCTGCATCCTTCAAATCTCTCTCAGCTTCTGCTCTAGCCCGTCTTAAAAATCTGTTTAATTCTTAATTGAGTTGAGTTTTGACTACAATCTGGACAGTTGATTCATATAATTTTAGTTGTGAAATATATGCAAGGTAGTAAATTAGCTTTTGTCACCTTGTGACAGAAAAATTTTTGACATGACAGTCCTTCTTAGCAGCTTCTTCAGTAGATCAGGTAGACTAGTCTTTCAAAGCCGTATGGAACTCCCAAGTTAAGAGCAGAGGAAATATTGGAGTTATCCATCTGGAGTCTGTCAGAAACATTTGACTTCAGATACTTGAGAGTTTTAATAGCAGAATCAAGGTCACAGAGGATCAGAAGACAAATGGGAGAATAAGAATCCATTTTCCAGTCGTTCTACATCTGCTAAAATGCATCCTTCTAAAAATGGTATAATTTTAACCTAGCCAAGGAGGCTGCTCTAGGGAAGCGAGCACACATGTACACATGCATGCACACATGCACGCGTGCACACACACACACACACACACACACACACACACACCTGCATTCCCACGTTCATTCTCTGTTCTGTCACCTTCTCTATGCATCTGCCCCCCCTTCCTCTCCCCTTTTTGACTTCTCCCCTCTCCTTACTTTCGTTGTTGTTGTTGTTGTTGTTGTTGTTGTTGTTGTGATCAGCAAGGATTCATTAATCACCTATTGTATACAGCTGTGCAGCTAATAGCTCTTTCCCAGGCTGTGGACAGCTAGAGTTTGTAGAGGGAGAACTCTAGAGAACACCACAAGGGAAATGAGGGTTTGCTCAGTCACAAAAACTATTCGACTGTTCACATAGATAGCGACTAAAAAAGTGTGAAAATGTGCATGAGAAGTATAACATCCCAGAAGTATAATGTGGAATAGAATCCACCACTACAACTCGGCACTGGTGGGTACCATTGACGTGTGCTTGGGGATTAAAATAAAAAATGAACACAGTGGAGAAGTGACTAAGCAGTGAAAATATAGGAGGCTAGGATCTGAAACGTTCTTATCCCAAGACGTAACTAAATGCTTGATCTTTTCGTTATACTTAAAAACCAGAAGTGTAACAAATTCCTTTTAACTGAGAGGATGTGGGGGAACTAGAGTGGAGGATCATGGAAAGTCAGGTAGAAGGGGAATTACCTTTCAACTGTGGGAAAGTGTTTGGTAATGCAATAATCGAGATACCTAGTACATTAGAAATTGCTTAAAACTGTGTATACATAGAAAATAAAGAAGAAAGTAAAATGCAATCATCACAAACTTGTAGACATAGAAACAAGACTTTCAAATCAAAAATATACTGAAAAAATTTAAAGATAGCATTAGAAATTTTGAGCCCTTAATTATATGCTAAATGTTGAAAGGAAAAAGGTCCAAGATCAGGTAAAGCACAGACGTGGGCCTGTGCTCGTGCTACGTGACATGGAGAGAACTTGCGAACTTGCTGAAAATTCAGCTCTTAAATGGACAGCTCACAGCTTGCGAGGCCACAAGGAAAGGACTGTAATTGTTTATAAAATGATGCCTCAACCAGAACAACATTATTTACAAATAAAATTACAAGTGTCTCATGTTTTTCTTGCCAGTGCTGGGCACTGAACACCAGGCCGTGTGCTTGCTCTGCCCCTACCCACAGCCCTGCCTCTTCCTCACCTTTATGTCTTTTTGAGACAAGCTTTCCTTATGTTCTGGCTGACTGGGAACTCCTTGGCTCAAGGAATTTCCTTGACATTTCATGTTGATAAATCATGGCCTCTTCAGCACATCTGTGTGAGGTTCATTCTGAAATAGAGTTTTCTCAAAATTGAAAAAGACAGCAAAATGGTATCAATAACTAACATACCCAAGAAAGCAATTTTGTACCTATCGTTACTGTTTTATTTTCGTCACAAGAATTCCACATAGCCTGAACATGGGAAGACAGGAGTCCTGATAGGAAAGAGTCTAACATGGTGTCACCTGGTGTGGAAGTCATTGTGCTCCATGCCCTCATGATCACTTGTAGACATCACATTCCCCTGTCGTTACTGGAAGGTCCAGGAATATGGCGTAACTTTTTGTCCTGATAGTGCTTTGTTTTTCCTATGGCCTACATTGTTGAACGAGACATCAGGTGGTTTGGACCCTGCTGTGGATTCAGTGTGTTCTTCTGTAGTGCACAGATAACAACAAGCAAGTTGCTTACTGGTTGCTTAATAGTACAAACACACTTTATTAAAAGGCAGCATAGGCATTAAGGTAAAATATTAGTAAAATTGAAAGTAAGCCAGAATTATAGGCTTTATTTAATTTCTGTTGCAGTTTGTAATGAAACATTTAAAAATGGGATTGATAATAAATGTATAAAAATTACACTTGAAGTTAATAAAACATATGAATAATATGTTAGCCCAGCTGGGCATGGTGGCAGGAGCCTTTAGTCCCATCACTCAGGGAGGTGGGTTTCTGTGAGGTTGAGGTTAGCATGATTTATATATTGAGTTCCAGGCCAGCCAGAGCTGCATAGAGACCCTGCCTCAAAAGACATCTTAGTGCTTATGTGTTAGTATTTCAGTTCAGAGCAGTTGTGGAAGTATGTAACAGTGTTGACGAAGACATGCACATGCATGTGGACACATGTATGTCACATTCCACGGCCACTTTATGCAGTTCGAAGGGACACATATCAATGTGAAAGTGTTTATATAAAATGGTAGAAGAAGGCAGAACCCAGGAAATGGTTGAAACGAGACTTGAAGGCTTTTACCACTTGTGTGTCTTTGGACATATCAACAGGAATTCCATTTGGGGGCCTGAAAAAGATGAGCTAGACCCAAGAGACTGACACAGTAGAGGCCTCTCTGTAAGGCCAGAGCATGAGCGAGGAAATGAAGAGGCTAATTACCTCCTCACACAGAGCCAGAGCCATCTTCATTAGCATCTGCCAAATGAGCTTAATTGAAACCCATTTCTACAGGAGTTCTCTGCTGAAATGAAAGGCGGCCTTATACTAACGTCCTTCTACACCGACACTGTACAAATAACATCTGACGCATCTTAATATTTCAGCATTCAGATTATGAAGAAACATTATAATCTCAATTTTCAATAGTAAGATATCCATAGAACACATGAAGCAAAATGATACGGCTTTGTTAAGAATTAGAATATGTATTTTAAAACTATGAGTCAATATAAATATTTGTATATATGTACATAAACATATATGTATTTACATGTATATTCAGAGAAGTATCTGTATATGATATTCTTACTTACAATGAGAAAGTGAGAGCAAGAGAATAAGTAGTAATTAACACACTATGTAGAGGAAAGGGTGCTATGGAGGTTAAATGCCAGCATTAGTAGGTCATGTCTATTTCAGTGTGTGTGTTGTGTGTGTGTGTGTGTGTGTGAGTGTTTCAGTTGGCTTCTACTTGGTAAACATTTTCTGTGCTCTCTTCACAAAGCTCTCCCAGCTTCACTTTACTGCTTTAATTGTTATTCTCTAGTTCTATGAATTCAATCTTTTTAGCTTTATATTTGATTAAATAGCATATTGGTAATTCTATGCCTGACTTACTTTAATATTCTCCAAGCATATCCATGTTTTCATAAATGACAGGATTTCATTTGTCTTATAGATGGTTAATATTCCACATTTAATACATTCTCATTATATAAAAAACCATCTTTATTCGTGGATTGGTTGATGAACACTAGTTTGAGTTTATATCTTGTTAATTATAAGTAAAGTTAAAATAAGTGTGGGTATGCATCTGTGCTTACCATGGACATGCTGATTCCTTTTCCTTGACTGTCTGTCTTTGTTTGCCTGTTTTGATTTTCCACCAACACAGGCAGTGTATCTATGCCTTTGTGTGGATGTGAGGCGTGCATGACAACTTTATATATACCAGGACCTTGGCAGAAGAAAGCACCCACACGTCCTTCCTATTGTTAGGCATTGCCAAGTCGAGTGCCAATGTCACTTACACTCCTGTTTACCATGGCAACAGGTTTTTAATCTCTGTAATTACTAGAGATTAATATGCATGTAGACATAATGTCTTTTTGAGTCATGCCTCCTAATAGTGCCACTCGTCATGGGCCAGGCATTCAAAGACATGAGTGTATGGAGACCACCACATACATGTTTGGTTTTGATCTCATGAAACAATAATGGTATCATTTTAGGGATCTTGTTTCATTTGAAATTTATAGTTTTAAAGTCTTATTTTTAAATAATGCTGATGTAGTGAGGACACTGGATGTGGACAGCTATGAAGTTTTCATTGAGCAGCAAGCAAGGTTTTAATTTTATATTTATCATACACCAATGAAGAAAAGAGACTTTCTAGGCTTTTCTTTGGTAGTTGTGTGTGTGTGTGTGTGTGTGTGTGTGTGTGTGTGTGCGCGCACGCGCACGCGCACGCATATGTGTGTGTGTGGTGTGTGTGTGTGCGTGTGTGTGTGCATGTGTGTGTGGTGTGTGTGTAGGGGTGTATGTGGTGTGTGGGTATGTGTGTGTGTATGTGTATATGTGTGTGCATGTGTGTGTAGTTGTTGCTGCTGTTGTTATTGGGAGAACTCTTGTTGACATAGGAAATTGAAGAGGGTAATTCTTACATGGAATTTACATAGATAAGTTAAAAAATTAAAGTTTCTTTTCACAGAAATTTATTTTTTTATACTTTCCAATACTAATGCCCTGGAAATTGGCCTCAGAAAAGTGATTTTGATGCTTATATGGAAAAATCTTGCCTAATGTATTTCTGCTTAAGATTATTAAGGCAATATGTTGATTATGAAGTTGAGTTGCAGTGGAAGAGCTTTGGCAAGGCTGTCTTGGTTCTCTGATTCAAAAGCGTTCTTAAATTACTTGACTTTGGCATTGAATAAACTCTAAGTACTCTGCAATGCCTGGCTTGCATAGTCCGATGTGCTAAGCAAATGTCATTAGATTGGGAGCACGTCAAGTTCAGAGGCAGAGATTAGTAAGGAAATCCTTAGCTTTGCGTAGGATCTGAAAAGCGTTTTTAATGACTTGACTATTTTACCTGTGTGTGTGTTCTCCTTTCGAGTAGCTCATTCTGAAATTCTTAAGCTGGTAGCATTCCTTAGAAGAGAAGCCATGTTTGGCCAGCAGTAGCAGAGGGCATCGGCCTTTGTAACTTCATTTTGAAATTGCAAAATTTGCATCAGTGCAGTTAGACTTACAGGGAATGGTTTTGTGTGGTGAAGTGAAAAGCAAAGCTTTGTAGCACAGTTCTGCTGAGTGTGCACTGATGGGTGTAATGTTGCAGAACAGCAGGAGGAGAGCAGACAGGAGTTTGGGAGGGACGCTAGCGAGCTGAAGGTAAGTAGGGAAGGGTATGATTGACATACATTACAGACAAGCAGGAGATTCTACGACAGATACAAAGAGTATTTACAACAATAAAAAGAGAGTAAAAACTGTATAATTACTTGCCAGTGGGTTGGGACCATTTTTATTCTGACAACCAGTACATGAGAATTCCAGACACTCCAAATTCTTTTCCTGCTTAAAAAGTTAAATAAATTAGGTAATTACTTTTAGCTATTGTAGGCACCTACTGATATATTGCATTTTCCCCTATGAGTAATAATATTGCATGCCACTTCCTATATATATTTATGATCAATATATCTTCTTTGACAGTCACAGAAAGACAGAAATCAGTGAATTAAAATTTTAGTTCTGCTCACACGGATGAAATAGGTCCCTTATAATCATACACTGTTTACCTTTACATGAAGTAGTGGTGGTGGTGGTGGTGGTGGTGATGGTGGTGGAGGTGGTGGTGGTGGTGACGGTGGTGGTGGTGGTGGAGGAGGTGGTGACGGTGGTGGTGGTAGTGGTGGTGACGGTGGTGGTGGAGGAGGTGGTGGTGGTGGTGCTGGTGGTGGTGGAGGAGGTGGTGATGGTGGTGGTGGTGGTGGTGGTGGTGGTGGTGGTGACGGTGGTGGTGGTGGTGGAGGAGGTGGTGACGGTGGTGGTGGTGGTGGTGGTGACGGTGGTGGTGGAGGAGGTGGTGGTGGTGGTGCTGGTGGTGGTGGAGGAGGTGGTGATGGTGGTGGAGGTGGTGGTGGTGGTGGTGGAGGTGGTGGTGGAGGTGGTGGTGGTGGTGACGGTGGTGGTGGTGACGGTGGTGGTGGTGGTAGTTTCTCTCACTGTCACTGTTGATTATGAAGGTGTTGAGCACATCACTGGAAATAACAGTGCTCACAGGGATGTAAGGGACTTTCAGTTGGTTGGGTTTGTTTGGTCCCTGTTCCCACAGGCACTCTGACTTCAGCTATTCCAGTCATCTCTCTGAGTCGGGGTCCTTGCTCAGTGTAGTAAATCCCTGGAGGGTAATCTCTCATGATCCCCACCAGAAGCTGTTCCCATACCTTCCTACTTCTCCTCGCAGTCCTCACACCACACAGCTCTCTCTATTTTTCTTAGGCCCCTTTCTATAGAAACAGCATCTCCCTTTTATTTTGATTCTTCACAAGGATTTGGTAACCACCTTCTGTTGATCTATTCTTTGGATGCATGGCATCTCCCCAAAAATTATTTTCTGGAAATAAATGTTTTATTATTTATAGTTTTATTATTTCTGGGAGTCATTTTTTTGTTGTGTTAGTCTGGGATCAGTTACAGTTTATTTTCAACAGGTTAAGTAGGGAGCAGACTCAAGTGACACCGCTAAACAGGCTAATCTTTAAGTTTAGGCTCTGTTCCAAGATGGTGGCAGTGGAGTTTCAGGACCTAGTGATTCATGCAGGCCAGAGGCCCTATTGCCTTGACCAGCTGACAGGTTTTTCTAGGGCTGTGGAGTCTGGTAGTCTTGTGTATGGAACTCAGTCACTGCTTTCCTTAGCCCCTCAGAGTGTCCGTGCTCATGTGTGATCACTGCTGCTCTCTTTATCTGGACGCTGCTCTTTCCTTCTTCCCTGCCTGCTCCTCTCTGTGAAGCCAGCTCCAGTCAGCCGCTGCATTTTCTACTCTGCTCTGCTGTAAACAACTCAGATTAAATGCGGGGTGTGGTTTCGGAACCAGTGGGGGATTTTTAGGCACTTCCGGTATCAGACATGGTGACATTGCTACCCACTGACTGGCAAGTATAATATATGCCACTTGGAGTTGTTCGTCTCAACTCCACAGTTAGTTTAGTCTTAGAAGGTACTTGTCTTTCCCCCACCATGTTTTTATTGTTTTTTCTTTCCAAAGTAAAACTTAGAAAACAAAGACCTGTGGATTCTATTCATATACCATGATTCTGGTATGTCTTTCCCAAACCTTGAGGCCTATGTGAGCTCTGCACATCAAAGCTGTGTGTGAAGTAACACTGGTGAGACTTAGTGGGGACCCTCGTGACTTCACACTCTAGCTGCAAATAGATGCTAACAACTGCCCTGGAATTACTAATTGTTCTATTGTGCCAGGATGGGAGACAGAAACTCCAATAAGCATGAATTATGGAGAAGGCCAGGAGAGTGTGATAGCTGTGGAAAACCACATCTTCCTTACTATACACCAGTGACAGGGCAAGAGACGCTAGAAATAGAACCTTACTGCATACTCCTTCACCCAGCATGTGTGGTGGGTGACTTACTAGAGTGAGGGTAGTGTATCCCATCATTCCTGACCCCAGTGTTAACATTGTTCTCAGTCATCTTTTTACATGTTGGTTTTTAAAGAGTGTTCATTAAATGTCCCATTAATGCAAAAGCATATTCTTGTGAACGGAATTAATGTCAGACTCCATCTAGTTCCAAGAAAGTTGTTTGTGTGGTTGAGAGTTGTATAGATCTTAAATCTTTTATGTATGAGTTCCTAAGCTGATTCATTCTGGAACATAGCAGTGCAGCATTTTTATCAAAACAACATCTGCTTGCACTCCCATCCTCACAGTGGCTTCATCATCTCCATTCATAAGTCTCTGCCAGTCAGTGCTTTTTAAAACTGTGCTGTATCAGTTGCTTTTGTAGTAAAACTTGGAATATCAGTTCTTGGCATCAAGTAACCTTATCTTTTAAAATCGACTTTTAGATAAATTTTAAGTTGTTAAGAGAGAGAGGGGCAATAACTTACCTGAAAATAAACCGAGGTTGCAAGAAACACACATTCATTCCTTCATTCAGAGGACTGCTTGGTGAAGTCTTACGTTGCCATGGTAATAGAAACAGACATGCCTCTGCCCTCCTGCCCTCAAGGAGGGCCTAGTCTGTTAGTGGAGCCTGATCCTAGTCAAGGTACCGTTAGCAAAATCAGAACTACAGGACCACTGTGGGTATGAGCACATCGTGCCTTGGGGGAGGCTGGATGGACACACACACACACACACACACACACGCACAGAGAGAGAGAGGTGTCTCTCTCTCTCTCTCTCCCTCCCTCCCTCCCTCCCTCCCTTCTTCCTTCCCTCTTTCTCTCTTTCTCCCTCTCTCCCTCTTCTCTCTTTCTTTCTCCCCCTTTCCCCCTCTCCCCATCTCTCTCTCTCTCTCTCTCTCTCTCTCTCTCTCTCTCTCTCTCTCTCTCTCTCTCTCTCTGTGTGTGTGTGTGTTTTCTGTTGTTATTTTCCTTTTTTTAGCAAGAGTTGTTCATTTTTTCAGTGGTCAGAGAAAGAACACATTACCTCTGTCATATTTAATTTCTGATAGAACTGTGCACACCATGATGACCTGTATAGGGAATATGTAATATACTATGGAATTTGGACCACTTTGCCTCTCTTACTGCTGTGGGCTGATGATGAACTTGAAGGTGCTTGGGGAAGGAAGACCTTGTTAGTAGCTCAAGATTGTCTTTGTCCGTCACCGGTTCACTGTGCAGCTGCCACTCCGACAGACTTGAGCTGAGACTGAGTGACAGCAAGAAGGGGAAGCAGGGCCCACACGCAGGGCCAAGTGTGTAGAACCTGGATTTATCGTAGCCAAGGGCAACTCGGAGCCATTCTCCTGCTCTTTTGACGTCTCTAATTATATCAGATAGCTTCTTTAAAATCACTAATAAAACTGACAGTATAAATTAAACAGCTTAACTATTGGTCACTTCAGAGATGAAGCTATGGTTGTAAATCTATAAAAGGTGTAATTGTATACTTAGTCAGTTTTCAGGCCCTCACTTCTTCTTAATTGAGAAATGTCTAGAAGCCCAGATAGCTCAGCAAGTAAGGTTCTTGCCCACACAAGCACGACAAACTGTTTGAGTTTCTGGAACCCACATAGATTTCCAGTGTTCCTATGATGAAATGGGAGACAGAAGCAGGAGGTCTCAGGAGCCCTGGGATTTAGCTCACCTGACCTTTACAGTGCCTAGACCTTGTCTCAAGCAGGGTGGAAAGTAAGGACCACGTCCCATAGTTGGCCTCTGACCCTCATATGTGTACCATAGCACATATGTGCCTTTGCAGCCCCACACACGTTCATGCATCCTGACTCCCATTGTTAATGTACGAGAGGGTAGCGCTTTTAGGAAACAGTGTAAAATGACTTCATAAGACTAAGCGTCTAATCCAGTAGAAGCTTTGGAGCCAGAGGGAGAGGGACAGGTGCTGTGACCTTAGCCTCCCGAGCTACAAGACAAGTCCCTGTTCCAGTTGTATCTTCCTTTGGAAGTCCATGCAGACCTGCAGCACAGAGACGCATGTGCTACTGTAAGTGCCTTTAGACATTTGTGGGCATTAACATTGTACCTTACATTGTCCGAAGTTTAGTCTCTACCAATAATTCTACCAGTAATATATTGTCTGAAGACAAAAGTAAAGAGAGAATCAACAAGGAAACCCATTCCTTCTGTGCGTGCGTGCATGTGTGGGTGCTGCTTTGCTTGTTTTGTTTGTCTCTCTACAGAGCCCTGGTTGTCCTAGAACTATCTCTGTAGACCATGCTGCTCTCAGACTCACATAGATCCACCTGCCTCTGCCTCCTGAGTGCTGGGATTAAAGGATTAAAGGTGTGCACCACCACACCTGGCTAATATTCCTTCTTATAAATATTTTATCTGATTTATAATTTGCTAAAAGAATAGTATTGTTTTGTGTTGTAGATTAGATTTTTTTCTTGTTTGCTTTTAATGAAAGGGAGGAATTTCTTATTGACTTGCTTGCTCTAAGTCTGTCTAGGGAGAACTTGATGTGTGGGGAAGGTCATTTGTTTGAATGGTTGTAATCTCCCCTTACCTTTGTCCCAGACCCTACTGCTTAGTTCAGCCCCGTGGCTTTGTTCTTGCAGCCAGAAGTTCAGAAGTAGAGACTGAAGCCTGGAGAAGCTTGCAGTTGGGGGGTAGCCTTTTTCAGATGGAGTCTTTGAGTTTGGTTTTTTAATTCATGAAGCTCTGCAGTGAAACTCTGTGGTGTTTGGTTCTTAGGAACTATGGTTGAGTATGGTCCTTGTATAGCATGTGACAAGGGCGCTGGGTTTGGTCTACAGCACTGGAAAGAAGTGGTTTATAGTTCCTTCATGCTGTGATAGTCATATTTTCATAGTTACTGTTAACAATCATATTTTAGTTGAGTTTTACTCTTCTGTCCCTCAAACCTGTCCTTGGTCCTCCGTGTGGGCCACCCATGGACCTGACTGGTGTCAGGAGTGGGCTTATCATTTCTACCAGGGATTGGAGGTCTAGATACTCTGGTGTGGAGGACTCCAGCCTCATGCAAGCCCATGTCCAAGCTCTACCACGAGGGAGGGAGGCTGCACATGTGCAGAGCCAGTTGGAACCAGAGAAGTAGCCTTGCCTTCTGACCCAAATGAAGTAGGACATTGCTCTGCCTTCTATGTGGCAGGATTAGTCTGTAATTCTAAGTTTTTATCTTCCTCCTCCCTCCAGAAGTTAAGATGCTCACTTCAGGGACATGACTTACAACATTTGCAAGTAGGGTGTATTTAATAAATATACATCAGCTTACATTTCTTAATGAAACTTGAAATATACTTTTGGGAAGAGTAAATCATACATTTCACAAGACCACACCTCACAAATGTCAGTAACCATTCCCTTTAAGCTTTTACACACACGATATGGGTCATTCTTATCGTATAGCATCAGGTACTCTAGTGCTACAGTGCCTGCCACCTAATACACAATGCATATTTGAATGAAATATGAAGAGTAAGGGTTGCTTGGAAGGAAAGACGTTTTGGGACAGATGGTGTTGAGGCTCCTGTAGCCCTTGGGTATGTAAGAGGTTTGAGTAGAGGAATGGCTACTGTTCCTGCTTGCTGCTTATATTAGCACTGTGTGCTTCATTTTGCAAATTAAGAAACAAAGGCTTGGAGTAGGCTAAGTTCCTGCAGCCTATACCTCTAGGCCAACACAACTGTGTCTAAATTCCAAGCAGTGAGACTCTTGCTTGTTTCCAGAAGCAGAAACTTGTTCTCCCTTAAATCCTTGGCCCTTTCACCCTGTATTTTTTTTTTGGGGGGGGGTTCTTTTTTCGGAGCTGGGGACCGAACCCAGGGCCTTGCGCTTCCTAGGTAAGCGCTCTACCACTGAGCTAAATCCCCAGCCCCAACACCGTGTATTTTTAAACCTAACTCACCAGCAGAAGGGCTGCATCAGTAGAGTAGTGTTTATGAGCAGGGAAGATGTTTCTTGACCTTGCAGTATTTCTTTGCAAGTTACTTTTAGTCACTCAATTGCTACAATGCAGAAAGAGCCTGGGTCAACATGGTGTTTATAACTTCAGTTTTTTGCAGTGTTCTCACTATTGGCTCTAAGAGTTTTAGTTAAGAAAAAGTAAGATATGCCAAAGTCGAGATGCTTGAAAAGCATGAGATATCACGTCTGTCTCCCTGCTAACAGGAATAGGTACTATCATGAGAATGAACATAGTAGTCCTTACTTAAAATAAGAACAGTTAAAGTTCTAGAAGGATAGAGAAAAAATAAGTTTTACACATCCAGGAACTATGCTGTGCAAGTCTTTGCTGAGAACCTTGTGGAAGGAGGGCATTTGCAGATTATTCAAGATTGATTTATAGATTGTGTAAACAAGTTCAGTTGCTAAAAGCCTTTCAGATGAATTCCGGAAGAGCAGCCTGCGCTGCGTATTTGTCAGGAAGGGTTTTCCCCTTTAAAGCAGCCCTGGTAATGTTAATGACAAAGCTGATCACATCAGTGTCCCTGACACTGTGAGTGGAACAGATGTGCTAAGCTGACTAGGCAGGCAGTGGAGTGAGGGAGGGAGCGGAAACCTGTGTGGAGGAGAAAAGGAAGGATAACAGTCATTTCTCAGTGTGATAACTACAAAAACCATAGCCCTTGCAGCCATCCTATGTTTAATTGTTGTGTTTTGTAATTATTTCTCCTAAGAATTATACCAACTTTTAGTCCATACCCCTTAAAGTAAAATCTCTAAAATGTCATGTTGTGGATTGTTTGAAATTTTCATCTGCTTCAAATGTTAAGTGTTAGGAGACTTTTTTTCTTTTTAATTTAAGGCTGTATTTAAATCCCCCCTCCCCCTTCTCCCTTCTCCCCATCAGTCCACTCTGGCTGATTGTTAGCACACCTTTGATCATGGCACGGTTTGCTAAAGCTTTAATAATCAGTGTTGGGGTAGCTACATTTTACAGTGAACTTGTGTTGACTTTTGCTTTAGAAATGGGTTATATAGTTCATAAATTTTCCTGTATTTAAGGCTGGGTAGTGATCAAAACAAGGATAAAATGTTACTTAGAAGTAACATCTTACCTATGTAAAGGGTAAACCTCCATCTGTCTGAATAATCAGCAGAAGGGAATCTGTGTAAGGCAGGCTTTGTGCATTCCTCAGCCCTGGGCAGGCTTGCTTCCTGGAAACAGGGTCTGAGTCAAAGTGAGGTGGTGACTCACTTTTTTTTTTTTTTGGATATTTTATGTATTTACATTTCAAATGCTACCCCTTTTCCTGGTTCCCCCTTTCCATCCCCCTCCCCCTGCTTCTATAAGGATGTGCCTACTCCCACCCACCTACTCCCATCTCAACACCCTGGCATTCCCCTACATTGAGAAAACAAGTCTTCACAGAACCAAGGGGTTCTCCTCCTATGGATGCTGGACAATGCCATCCTCTGCCACATATGCAGCTGGAGCCCTGGGTCCCTCCATGTGTACTCATTGGTTGGTGGTTTAGTCCCTGTGAGTTCTGGGGTTCATTTATGTTGTTCTTCCTATGGGGTTGCAAACCCCTTCAGCTCCTTCAGTCCTTTCTCTAACTCCTCCATTGGGGACCCGTGCTCAGTCTGATGGTTAGCTGCAAACATCCTCATCTGTATCAGTAAGGTGTTGGCAGAGTCTCTCAGGAGACATCTATATCAGGCCCTGTCAGCAAGCACTTGTTATCATCAGCAATAGTGACTGGTTTGGTGGTGACTTAAGACCCAGTTTACACTGTTGTGCTCTCAAATACCACCTGCAGCCATAAAAACACCTAAGAGAAAAGCTTCAGGGAAATGCAACATTCCACTGAGATTTGGCAGGGATGGTTGGCATAAGAAATAATGGCCATTGCACATAGTGGCTGTCCCTGCAGCCTGGGTGGGGTGGGCTGGCCAGCTTCACCGGGGGACACTGCTCATTTACTGTGCAGGTCACTTCAGTTTTTAAATGGTAACTTATGAAACAAAGTTAATCCTGTGATTTAGGTTTCAACTTTTTAAGCTGTTATTTGGTTTTATTTACAGTTCTTTTTATAGTTTATTCCTGCCATTATACCTACTCATGTGACACAGTGTAGTAGGAACATGTTTTCACAGGAAGAGAGGATCCTGTTATAATGGCTTGCTTTTGTTGATGCCTGATTTTAAATTATTTCCTTATATTTGATAGAAACATTGGCAGTCTTACCGTAGGAATACAGAGTAGTTACTGTACATTACCTAGTGAAAATAAATGAGTCTTTCTCGTCTGTATCCATGCTGATTGGTCATCAGGATGCTATGAGCTTTTCCTCTGATGCTGTGTTCTGAATGTTAGAGTGGATTGACTCATAAGCCTGCCAACCACACAAAGCATTTTTATTACAACTCGAAAGTTTTATTATAGTTTTATTTTTGGTACAAACTCTGAACGTGCAAGTGTAAAGTTTGTAGTTGGGTTTAATCCAGTTAGCGCAGTGAATGGAGAGGAGATGTACATTGCATTGCACCCATTCGAAACAGAGTTTATGAACCATTAGAACTGAAAAACCTGAAACTTCAAGTGTGGACTCCACTGTGCTCTGGCTCATTAAAATCAGCAGATACTTGGACCATCTCTGGGTCTTTACGACTCAGACTCACTGTTTCAATAGATTACCCTCTGCGGGGAGGTGGTGGAATTTATTAGAAAGGACACAAGCCTTCGACAGATAGTGGTTCAAGCCTTGTTTCTCCACACCCTTAGAACATCATAACTGTCCATTACAACTGCCAGGACATAATCTCTCTGTTGAAACGCATGGCGCTGCACCATGTCATTGCTCAGGAAGGTCTTAGGGTCTGCGATTTCAAAGGCGTTAGGTAGAGCTAATCACATTCCTTCTGGATGACCCAGCAAGGTGAGGACTCCAAATGAATTACAGAGTATCAACACCTGAATCTGCCTGCTTGCGTGAGGCTTGCTGGCAGCTCATTGTGAAGTACCTGTGAGACTTCTGGGCAGACATTATGCAGTCACTTGTGAACACTCCAGTAGTTTAGTACTCAGGCAGACCAAGTGTCATCAACATGACTGCACATTTAACTGGAAATGGTGAAGCTGAGCTGCTGCATCCCCTTTTGTCACAGTTACTGTGGAAGTAAAAAGAGAGCACACCTGCAAAGCAGCCCAGCAGGTAAATGGGCTCCCCGTGCCAGCCCTCGACCCGCTCTGCTTCCCTGCAACCCGTGCCAAGGTAAAGAGGAAACCCACTCCACAGGGCCGTCGTCTGACTTCTACAGTTGTGCGTACACACACACACACACACACACACACACACACACGCACACACACACACACACACAGAGGGAGAGACAGACGGACAGACACACACATAATAAAAATGTAAAGGGGCACGGAATCCCCGCACAAACGTATCACATCTTTCCTACCTCAGTTAACTTTAGTCTCCAGCGTGTGTGCTTCATGGTGGTCTCTTTGGTACATAAATCTCTCACTGGGGCATAGAAAGAGGACACTGGAACACAGCCTTTGCCTTCCTCTATCTGAGAGTGCCCTTACATGCCTATCATTCTGGAAAGAAAGATGGTGCTCCCATGGAGCAGCGCTAACCACCCCCCCGAGGTGTGTTGTTTTGGCACTGGAGGTGCACAGTGCCGTTTCCTTCTAAGCTTGCTGGCTGTAGAGAAATCGTCACATCGGTTAGTGTTCTCTCACAGATAGAGCTTACCTAGAGCTACCTTCACGACCTGCTTCCTTCTTCAGACCTTGACTATTAAGTATCTTGGCCTTATTTGAATTTCCGTCAGGTCTTTGGTTTGTTGGGTTTCTGCTACTATGTGTTTGGCTGCTCTTCCTCCTCCTTTCTCTTTAGATGCTCGCACTAGCTCTCTTGTTACTGTAACCTGCAGATCCAGGATGATCCCTACCTACTTCTCTGTTGTTCACCTGGGTGAAGTCAGTTTTATTGTCCTTAAGTTTGGGATTACTCGATTGTGTTCAGTTAACTGTTGAACCAATTCAGTTGGTTTTAAAGTTTGTGTGATTTTATTTTTTGTAAAACTGTAAATTTGGTTTGTCTCTTTTTTCAAATAACTTGTCTCTCTAATGATTTGTCTCCAGTCTTTAAACGACTGCATGTTTTCTCATTGCTTTTGAGTCCCTGTCAGGTTACCCTGATGTCTGATGCCTATTAGCAGCTCTCTCAGGTCTCTACTCATTTAGATTTTGAAAAATAATATTTGACTAAAAAATCAGACCCTGGGTCCTTTGAAAAGGGTTTATCAAGCAGCCACCTTGTCTAGGTTTGGCACTCTGTGCCTTGTTGACCAGCCTCTGGCTTTCCTGACAGCGGTACCATGCTTAGCTGATTCATCTGGAGCCACCTGGCTTCCAGTTTATTCTTCATAGCGGAGCTGCCTCGGGCTCCAAGCTAACCCTTGCTGGGATGCCAGGCGTTTCCTCCTGAGGGAAAGGATCGCTTCTGTTGTTGTAGGCAGTGTGCAGAGCATTTTCTTAACTAGTGATTTCTGTGAGAAAGCCGTGAGGAGCAAAGCAGTCAGCAGCAGCCCTCCAAGGCTTCTGCATCAGCTCCTCCTGTCTCCGGCTTCCTGCCTGTTGAGTTCCTGTCCTGATGCTCCTTGTTAGGATGAACAGTGATGTGGACGTGTAAGCCGTAGAAACTCTCTCCTCCCCAACTTGCTTTTGGTCACAGTGTTTTACCATAGCAGCAATGACCCTGACTAGGACAGTATTCTGTGGTGACAAATCCCAGGCTGCAGAGACAGGCTTTGGGGCATTGGTTGCTTGTTGAGCTGCTCCCCTCCCCTTTGCAGTCCGGGCCATCATCCTGTCTTGGTAGGTAGTATCTGGGGCCAGGCCTCTTTCTAGGCCTTTGCACAGACCAGTCCCTACCTTCTGCTTTCCTGCCAGGGTTTTGCTCAGCCCTTCTCAGTACGGTTAGGCTCACTTGCTGTGCTGGTGTCGAGGACTCTTCATAACTTAGGGGAGGGATAGCCCCAACCCAGTCTGCCTTGTATTGCCTTGGGGAGGGGAGGCTGCAGATTTTTTTCTGTGGTCTGGTAGGATGTAAGTCATCTTGCTGCTGAGACATTCCCTGATCCTTAAGGTTCCGACTCCTACCTGCTTTCATAGCACCTTGGTTGCTCCATATGCACTATCTCCAGGCTTCTCCAGACTTCCTGGTGCTCCATGCTTAGATAACTAAGACTGAGGGTCAAGTTAAAGTACCTTCCTGGTTTTCTCACCGTGCAGTTTCTCTTTTGAAAGTTTTCTTAAGCTTCTGGCATGTTTGTATATAGTTACTAATTTCTACCATATTTATATAATTTACTAGAAACATTTTCTAGCTTTATTTTTAAATGTATGTTTTTATTTATGTCTGTGCTTACGTATGAGAGAGAGAGAGAGAGAGAGAGAGAGAGAGAGAGAGAGAGTGTGTGTGTGAATCCTCTGGAGCTGGAGTTGGAGGTCTTTATTTTGATTTCTGTCTTACTCTTGTGCCTCGTTTTTAACCCATAATGTCCATTTCACCTTTTTCCTTTTAGACCCCAGGGAATGTTGTAG
Source organism: Rattus norvegicus (assembly GCF_021556685.1). NCBI lineage: Eukaryota > Metazoa > Chordata > Mammalia > Rodentia > Muridae > Rattus > Rattus norvegicus. The sequence goes on from NC_141542.1 coordinate 118,783,366, forward strand.
CAGTGTTTCTTCCAAGGACTTTAGTATTTCTGATTGTTAGAATACAACATAGTATTTTCCTTAGTTCAGTGGCATCCACGGCAGGGAAAGGCATTGTGGTGTAAGAAGCGTGTCCTGTGCTCTTGTGAGTCCTGCGGAACGATGCTGGCAGTGAGCTCGTGCCGTGTCACACAGAGTGGCTCTGTTGGTGTACAGTTCCTTCATCCGTCCTCGCTCACAGGACACTCGTGACCCCCGGATGCTCATGATGAAGCCCTAGCAGAAGCAGCCATACAGACTGCCTTGGAATCCAGTTGAGTGTAGCACAGTATATTTCTACTCGGATGTATCTGCATGACCTCTTGGTGGGCATCTATGGCCCTGAGTATTGTTGTTGCTTTCACTCTCTGAAATAAAGCAGAAGATCTGAAATATTTCGAATTGCTTTGTCCCTCTTGTACATTTACTTGTTTTTCAGAATAGTTAGTGGGGAAATAATTTTCTGTTAGTTTCTTTGGTGTCAGCCCAGCAGTTCTCAACCTTCCTAAGGCTGCAACCCCTTAATACAGTTCCTAGTGTTGTGGTGACCCCCAACCATAAAATTATTTTTGTTGCTACTTCATAACTGTAATTTTGCTTGTGTTATAAATAGTCCTATAACCATCTGTATTCTCCAGTGTTCTTAGGCGACTCTGTGAAAGGTCAGTTCATTACCAAAGGCCTGGTGCCTGAGAGTCTCTGCTGCTCTTCAGAGTCCATTCATGCATTAGTCATGGGCTGGGCCAGCCTCTGTCGACGGAGGTCTTTAGGAGTAGAGACTTACAGTCACTGTCTTAACCACATTGGTAGAAGAGCTGGCTTTGAGCAGTGTCTCAGCTGTGTGTGTGTGTGTATGTGTGTGTGTGTGTGTGTGTGTGTATGTGTGTGAGAGAGAGAGAGAGCCAGAGCCAGAGACAGAGACAGAGACAGAGACAGAGAGACAGAGAGAGACGTTGAATTACTAAAGAGAATAATAGGTGAAATTTCACCCTAAAGAATTAATTCAGAAATAACCTAATCTAAAGTGTAGCATCTATCAGTTGTAGGTGGAAACTTTCCCTTTTTCCGTCAAACATGTCAGTTATTAGTGCTTTATTTTTCAGTGTCTTCTTCACCTTTTGTCCACACTAACTGGTGAATCTCTGAAGGCCGAAAGTTTTAAGAAACAAGGTTTGAGTTGGAAGTGGTATCTGCATGGTGTTTGCTCTGGAGTATGGTGCTGGGGTTAGCTCACCTATTTACTCCTAATTCTGTGTGTGTTCTTAAAGCTTTCTTTCCTTTTTCCTTTTTAACAGAGAAATTCTTATGTAAAACAAGAAAAATTAGCGTGACTAGTTGATTTTATTTCCTGCCTTTAAATTTGAGGAAAATATCATTCACATTTTTCTTAACTAATTCCCAATTTTCTAAAAGTGTATGTATTATAAAGATTTATCATATTCACAAATTTAATTTTCTATTTTGACTCTAAAGTCTATTTGTAAGAGAATGAAAACCATGAGAATATTGAATTTCATCTGGGAGGTTTAACATTGGCAGCAAGTTCTGAGTGTCTAAATATTCAAATCATTCACTGTTGAAACTAATTGTCAGGCCAGATGTGGTAACACATGACTTTAATCCCAGCTCTTAGGAGGCAGAGGAAGGTAGATTTCTGAGAGTTTAAGAGCCAGTTCCAGGCCATACAAGGCTGCATGGGGAAACCACATCTCAAAAAAATAAACAACTGGGCAGTGTTGGTCTGCACCTTTAACCCTTATACTTGGAGGGCAGAGGCAGGCAGATATCTGACTTGAGGTCAGCCTGATCTACAGAGCAAGTTCCAGAACAGCCATGGCTGCACAGAGAAACCCTGTCTTGAAAAACTAACTCAATAAAATAAATAAATTTGAGGGGTAGCTCCGGGTGGATTTTGAGGTAGTAGAACAGTTTCTAGCATAGTTTACAATTTGGGTTTTTATTTCACATATACTCAGATCTGAGTTATCTGTTTAGAAATTGCTGTTAGGTATATTTCAATGGATTTAAAACTCTTAAGAGCCATTTTATTTAGAAGTCTCTTTAAAGAATCTGAATGGACGATATGAAGAGAGTCTCTCTTTTAGAGCCCCTTCCAGTGCTGAGCCTGTTGAAAATGAGGGCTAATCCAGGTACGTGCCTGCATGCCAGAGACTTCTTCCTAGGAGGCAGTGGGCGCATAGCCATGCCCTACAAATTCCACAGCTGAAATTTAGCGTGAGGTCAGTGAAAGAAAGCTCACACTAAACATTAGGTGAAGAAGGTTTTAAAGTGAGAGGCTAGTGTCTGTGTGTTGAATGTTTGTTTAGCTCACCTGACTCCTGGGATTATTGATTATTATATTTCTTATTAGAATTGCCCATCAGTTTTTCCTACTTAGAGTATATGTAAAAGTGTTGCCTTAGAACTTAAAATAAAAGTCTATTCATTCAGTGAGTAGCTTGACTCTGGATTCAAAAATGTGTATGTGGAAGGCTTGGGGTGAAGGAAGAAACCAGGGAGCAACCCACACTTGTGGAGAAATGGAACTTGATAATGTGAGGACAGAAAGAAGGTCTGGAAAGAGGGATCCATTAGAACTGGGAGGATTCAGAGGAGCTGCTGACTGTATCTGTGACAAAGGGTGTGCGGGATAGCCGTTAGCATCCTGCTCTGGGTGCGGTGGCTCTTCCAGATACTCTGAACGTCATCTCTGACTCTTCCTCTATCCCCTGGGTAGACTTCTGAGCTCAGACCTACTATAAGCCCTGCCCAAAAGCCACATTCTGTCCCCTACCCTCTCCTGATTTTCAGGAGCTCCTGTGTCAACACTCATGGTCTCCCTTTGCAGAGTTGGTTCGTGCAGGTTGCTGGAGTGGAGTGGAGTGGTTTGAGGATGGTTCCTTAAGCTCCTGTTTGAATGCTCACTCCCCAGTTAGTGGAAGTGTTTGGGAAGGATTAGGAGGTGTGGCCTCACTGGAGGAGCTGTGTCACTGCAGATGGATTTGAGGTTTCAAAGGCCCATGCCAGGCCCAGTGTTTCATGACTGCTGTCTGTGGATAAGGATGTAAAACTCTCAGCTACTGCCTCTGTACTGTGCTTGTTTGCTTTCTGCCATGATGACAAGAAGACTAACCCTCTGGAACTGTGAGCAAGTCCCCAAGTATATGCTTTCATTTATGAGAGTTGCCTTGGTCATGGTGTCTCTTCACAGCAACGGAAAGTTAGTAAGACTTTGATTAATACCTAACTACTCAATTATTTGTATTATTATATACTTTATTATTTTATATATTTATACTTGAAGGTTTTATTTGTACTCATTTTAGTTTTAATTGTCCATTTGTGCTTTTGTATATTAAGTCATTATTATATAATATAGAATTAAGCTATTGTATAATATATAAAAATTAGTTTAATAAGTTTACATTAAATTTGTATTATACATATTAAAAGAATTGCTTGCATTTTGATGCCTATCTGAATTCACTTCTGGAAAAATTCAAACAAAGACACAGCCATGTCCCCTTATCCTTCAAGTTAATAGAACCATATTCAGCTGTCATAGCTCCTCAAAGAAGAAAGAGAACCTGTGAGCTCTGCCTCCCATTCTTCCCCTCACTTACAGTGAGCTGTGCAAGTAAATACTGGTTATTACGAGAGCCAATAGAAGGGACATTATAAATTCATGTGTTCAGATGGCCACTGGAGTTTTAATATTCAGCTCACAACTTTCAAGCCAGTATTACTGAAGCACATAATTTCTAGTTCCCAAGTATTTCTGCAATAAATACATTCCTGGGCATTTTTATTAATCCTGGACAGATTATTTCAGCATTATCAGTCAATGTGAATTTTAGATAGTGTAGTTACCTTGTGTTCAAGGATATAAAAAATTAGTAGTCTCTGAAACATTAAGTATACTTCAGTAGAAATATTAACCAAGTCAACCTAGGCACACTTCTTTTAATTCTCCAGTGTCTAAAAGAAATATTTTCACCAAACAGTTGATTGTAAAAGTGCGGTAATTATCATAAAAACCAACCTGAAAAGTCATGCTTACATTTTTATTTCTTGTTTTGTTTTTAAGCTCACTCAAAATGTGATTCATTGGTTTATTTTCATGTAATACTGAAATATATGTCATTATAATAGTAATCATGATTTCCTGTTATTGTCAACTCTCCCTCACTAATGGTCACTGTTATGGTCAGCTCTAGTTATTGAAATTAGTTGTGGTCTCACTAGGTCAGTGTTTGCATAGATGGAAAGGCTCCCAGTTCTTCCGGGGATTATTTTGTATATATTGTTACTATTCCTGTGAATTTTATGGTTGACATATAGTTTGGAACAATTCATTACTGAATGCTTGTTGTTTAACCTGTACAGTTATCAAGGGTTAACATTAGCTCCACTGTTGGTAACTCTAGTCAGACCGTTGGCAAGACTCATCAAAAGACAGGCTGTAGGAGAGATTCTCATAAAAACATGCAAAACATAAGATATCAAAGGCTCGTTCTTTACAGGTTCAACTGAAAGGGACAGTTTTTATTACGGTGAGCATGTCTGTATCCTGCCCTTCTCCTACCTAGAATTCCACTTTTTCTTTAATAATTATCAAACTGTTATGTATTAGGAAAACGTGTAGGTTCTCTTAAACTTAATTAATAATTCATTGCATGTACTTGGATGTTACTAATAATAAATTCAAAGATTTAGAATAACAGCTTTCTCTGTTTCTTATTTACTCATAAGCCAAATATTGAGATGTGGTATAGACGTGTGTATGAGTTATAAATATCACAACATACTGTTACCTCATTTAGTTTAACACTCAAAAATATGCACTTACTGTTTACTATGTATTATTCCAAAATGTTCAGAACAGCCTGTATCTGAAAACTGATAACATAAATACTTAATAATCACCGGAAAACCCGCGTTGTTTTCAAATGTTTGACACATTGTCGTGTAGTACACAAAGGAGATGCTTGCTTTGTGTGTCTCCAGAGATAGAGTTTACTGATACACACTCATTGTAAGAAGCCTTGTAAGAGTAGAACAATTCATCTTAAATTTGCACAGTTCATAAGGTAGAGTGTTACTCTGTATTTTAGTGATTTTTTCCTTAAGTCCTATTGTTTGCTGAGAGTTATAATGTTATCTGTACAGTAAATGCATAGTTTAGGCTCTGAAGTTTTTTCTTAAAACATTGATAGAAATCACAAATTGTTCAGTAATTTAAATCAAATAAATAAAATACCTTAAAATCTATACTTAAGAGTATTGCCATGACAACCGAGTCCTGTAGTAAGCACGTGGCAATAACGTATATTCCCTGTAAAGTCTGTTGTATTTGGCACTTGAAAGTGACTCACAGTGTAGCTTGAGGACAGACTGAAAGCCTGGTTATAGCACAGCTGAGCTCATGTGTGCTGTGCTGAGACGGTTGGGGTGACTACTGCAGGCCACAGAAGGTGTGCATTAGGCAGGGTTTCTACATCGCCAGCCAGAGCTGATGTAGAGCTGTCCGCTCTTGCCTCAGGATGACTTGATTCTCAGGGCGGCTTCTTGACCTTCCAGTTCTTTAACAAAATGAAAGGCCATTTTCAACTGCATTTTACATTTGATGCCTTGGTCATGGGCCTGAGTGAGACTTTAGACCTATCAGTCATTTGTCCCCTAGAGGGATTCTACGAGTTGGCATGAAGTGATTGCCCATAAACGACACTCACTTACCATGTGCTACAGATGGGATAGGAAAAATAGTGTGATGTTTATTCAGTCCACACACGGAGTGGCAGTGTTTGGTGCTCCAGTTGGGCTAGCTACTACAGTGTTCTTAGGCTAGCCCAGTATGCATCACCTAACTGACCCCGGAGCACAGAGACAGTGCTGCCCATGTGCTGAGTACTGGGAGAAAAGACAAAGGATGGGCTTCTTAGCTCCATCACAGCTCCCTGGCCCTGGACAAGCATTACCCCCTCAAGCCTTGGTTTTCTCATCTAGAGAATGGAGAAATAGTGTCCTTCCAGGCTCTTCCCGATAGGATAGGAGCGCTCTTCTGAGAGTCAGCAAGCGTGTGTGGAAACATATCCATATGACATGAACCGAAGCTTAGACTTGGACAAGTGAGAGATTGCATTTATCTCTGCTATAAGCTAACCGCACATCTTCTAGCGGTTCTTAAAGTTCCTTTGATCATTCATGGATGATATGTGCAATGCATGGTATCTGTTAGAGCTGACCTCATCTGGTTCTTTAAGGAATTTCACATAGAATAAACAGAAAATATATTTAAAAATAAAAATCTCCAATTTAAATCCAAAGAATCTTACATTTCAAAATAGCATATTTTTGGTGTTGAGTTAGAATTAATAAATTGAGAGAGTGAATATTGATTACTTTTGCCATAATAATGACACGTTAATGTTCATGAGCTTACCAAGAGGATGAGATCCTAATATTAAAAACAAATTAGCCCACACCCGCGGATCCCGGCCCGCAGCAGCTCTCTGCTCCCAGACCCGGTGAGAGAGAGACCCAACTGCCTGGTCAGGTGGGCACTCCTGAGGCTGCAGAGCGGAAGAGACCACCAACACTGCTCACCCCTGCCCACATCCCTGGCCCAAGAGGAAACTGTATAAGGCCTCTGGGCTCCCGTGGGGGAGGGCCCAGGAGCGGCAGGACCCCTGTGCCTAAGACACCACCAGAACCAGAAGGAAACAGACCGGATAAACAGTTCTCTGCACCCAAATCCCGTGGGAGGGAGAGCTGAACCTTCAGAGAGGCAGACAAGCCTGGGAAACCAGAAGAGACTGCTCTCTACACACACATCTCGGACGCCAGAGGAAAAAGCCAAAGACCATCTGGAACCCTGGTGCACTAAAGCTCCCGGAAACGGCGGCACAGGTCTTCCTGGTTGCTGCCGCTGCAGAGAGCCCCTGGACAGCACCCCACGAGCAAACCTGAGCCTCGGGACCACAGGTAAGACCAAATTTTCTGCTGCAAGAAAGCTGCCTGGTGAACTCAAGACACAGGCCCACAGGAACAGCTGAAGACCTGTAGAGAGGAAAAACTACACGCCCGAAAGCAGAACACTCTGTCCCCATAACTGACTGAAAGAGAGGAAAACAGGTCTACAGCACTCCTGACACACAGGCTTATAGGACAGTCTAGCCACTGTCAGAAATAGCAGAACAAAGTAACACTAGAGATAATCTGATGGCGAGAGGCAAGCGCAGGAACCCAAGCAACAGAAACCAAGACTACATGCCATCATCGGAGCCCAATTCTCCCACCAAAACAAACATGGAATATCCAAACACACCAGAAAAGCAAGATCTAGTTTCAAAATCATATTTGATCATGATGCTGGAGGACTTCAGGAAAGACCTGAACACACTTAGGGAAGCACAGGAAAACATTAATAAACAAGTAAAAGCCTACAGAGAGGAATCGCAAAAATCCCTGAAAGAATTCCAGGAAAACACAATCAAACAGTTGAAGGAATTAAAAATGGAAATAGAAGCAATCAAGAAAGAACACATGGAAACAACCCTAGATATAGAAAACCAAAAGAAGAGACAAGGAGCTGTAGATACAAGCTTCACCAACAGAATACAAGAGATGGAAGAGAGAATCTCAGGAGCAGAAGATTCCATAGAAATCATTGACTCAACTGTCAAAGATAATGTAAAGCGGAAAAAGCTACTGGTCCAAAACATACAGGAAATCCAGGACTCAATGAGAAGATCAAACCTAAGGATAATAGGTATAGAAGAGAGTGAAGACTCCCAGCTCAAAGGACCAGTAAATATCTTCAACAAAATCATAGAAGAAAACTTCCCTAACCTAAAAAAAGAGATACCCATAGACATACAGGAAGCCTACAGAACTCCAAATAGATTGGACCAGAAAAGAAACACCTCCCGTCACATAATTGTCAAAACACCAAACGCACAAAATAAAGAAAGAATATTAAAAGCAGTAAGGGAAAAAGGTCAAGTAACATATAAAGGGAGACCTATCAGAATCACACCAGACTTCTCGCCAGAAACTATGAAGGCCAGAAGATCCTGGACTGATGTTATACAGACCCTAAGAGAACACAAATGCCAGCCCAGATTACTGTATCCAGCAAAACTCTCAATTAACATTGATGGAGAAACCAAGATATTCCATGACAAAACCAAATTTACACAATATCTTTCTACAAATCCAGCACTACAAAGGATAATAAATGGTAAAGCCCAACATAAGGAGGCAAGCTATACCCTAGAAGAAGCAAGAAACTAATCGTCTTGGCAACAAAACAAAGAGAATGAAAGCACACAAACATAACCTCACATCAAATATGAATATAACGGGAAGCAATAATCACTATTCCTTAATATCTCTCAATATCAATGGCCTCAACTCCCCAATAAAAAGACATAGATTAACAAACTGGATACGCAACGAGGACCCTGCATTCTGCTGCCTACAGGAAACACACCTCAGAGACAAAGACAGACACTACCTCAGAGTGAAAGGCTGGAAAACAACTTTCCAAGCAAATGGTCAGAAGAAGCAAGCTGGAGTAGCCATTCTAATATCAAATAAAATCAATTTCCAACTAAAAGTCATCAAAAAAGATAAGGAAGGACACTTCATATTCATCAAAGGAAAAATCAACCAAGATGAACTCTCAATCCTAAATATCTATGCCCCAAATACAAGGGCACCTACATATGTAAAAGAAACCTTACTAAAGCTCAAAACACACATTGCACCTCACACAATAATAGTGGGAGATTTCAACACACCACTCTCATCAATGGACAGATCATGGAAACAGAAATTAAACAGTGATGTCGACAGACTAAGAGAAGTCATGAGCCAAATGGACTTAACGGATATTTATAGAACATTCTATCCTAAAGCAAAAGGATATACCTTCTTCTCAGCTCCTCATGGTACTTTCTCCAAAATTGACCATATAATTGGTCAAAAAACGGGCCTCAACAGGTACAGAAAGATAGAAATAATCCCATGCGTGCTATCGGACCACCACGGCCTAAAACTGGTCTTCAATAACAATAAGGGAAGAATGCCCACATATACGTGGAAATTGAACAATGCTCTACTCAATGATAACCTGGTCAAGGAAGAAATAAAGAAAGAAATTAAAAACTTTTTAGAATTTAATGAAAATGAAGATACAACATACTCAAACTTATGGGACACAATGAAAGCTGTGCTAAGAGGAAAACTCATAGCGCTGAGTGCCTGCAGAAAGAAACAGGAAAGAGCATATGTCAGCAGCTTGACAGCACACCTAAAAGCTCTAGAACAAAAAGAAGCAAATACACCCAGGAGGAGTAGAAGGCAGGAAATAATCAAACTCAGAGCTGAAATCAACCAAGTAGAAACAAAAAGGACCATAGAAAGAATCAACAGAACCAAAAGTTGGTTCTTTGAGAAAATCAACAAGATAGATAAACCCTTAGCCAGACTAACGAGAGGACACAGAGAGTGTGTCCAAATTAACAAAATCAGAAATGAAAAGGGAGACATAACTACAGATTCGGAGGAAATTCAAAAAATCATCAGATCTTACTATAAAAACCTATATTCAACAAAATTTGAAAATCTTCAGGAAATGGACAATTTCCTAGACAGATACCAGGTATCGAAGTTAAATCAGGAACAGATAAACCAGTTAAACAACCCCATAACTCCTAAGGAAATAGAAGCAGTCATTAAAGGTCTCCCAACCAAAAAGAGCCCAGGTCCAGACGGGTTTAGTGCAGAATTCTATCAAACCTTCATAGAAGACCTCATGCCAATATTATCCAAACTATTCCACAAAATTGAAACAGATGGAGCCCTACCGAATTCCTTCTATGAAGCCACAATTACTCTTATACCTAAACCACACAAAGACACAACAAAGAAAGAGAACTTCAGACCAATTTCCCTTATGAATATCGACGCAAAAATACTCAATAAAATTCTGGCAAACCGAATTCAAGAGCACATCAAAACAATCATCTACCATGATCAAGTAGGCTTCATCCCAGGCATGCAGGGATGGTTTAATATACGGAAAACCATCAACGTGATCCATTATATAAACAAACTGAAAGAACAGAACCACATGATCATTTCATTAGATGCTGAGAAAGCATTTGACAAAATTCAACACCCCTTCATGATAAAAGTCCTGGAAAGAATAGGAATTCAAGGCCCATACCTAAACATAGTAAAAGCCATATACAGCAAACCAGTTGCTAACATTAAACTAAATGGAGAGAAACTTGAAGCAATCCCACTAAAATCAGGGACTAGACAAGGCTGCCCACTCTCTCCCTACTTATTCAATATAGTTCTTGAAGTTCTAGCCAGAGCAATCAGACAACAAAAGGAGATCAAAGGGATACAGATCGGAAAAGAAGAGGTCAAAATATCACTATTTGCAGATGACATGATAGTATATTTAAGTGATCCCAAAAGTTCCACCAGAGAACTACTAAAGCTGATAAACAACTTCAGCAAAGTGGCTGGGTATAAAATTAACTCAAATAAATCAGTTGCCTTCCTCTATACAAAAGAGAAACAAGCCGAGAAAGAAATTAGGGAAACGACACCCTTCATAATAGACCCAAATAATATAAAGTACCTCGGTGTGACTTTAACCAAGCAAGTAAAAGATCTGTACAATAAGAACTTCAAGACACTGAGGAAAGAAATTGAAGAAGACCTCAGAAGATGGAAAGATCTCCCATGCTCATGGATTGGCAGGATTAATATGGTAAAAATGGCCATTTTACCAAAAGCAATCTACAGATTCAATGCAATCCCCATCAAAATACCAATCCAATTCTTCAAAGAGTTAGACAGAACAATTTGCAAATTCATCTGGAATAACAAAAAACCTAGGATAGCTAAAGCTATCCTCAACAATAAAAGGACTTCAGGGGGAATCACTATCCCTGAACTCAAGCAGTATTACAGAGCAATAGTGATAAAAACTGCATGGTATTGGTACAGAGACAGACAGATAGACCAATGGAATAGAATTGAAGACCCAGAAATGAACCCACACACCTATGGTCACTTGATTTTTGACAAAGGAGCCAAAACCATCCAATGGAAAAAAGATAGTATTTTCAGCAAATGGTGCTGGTTCAACTGGAGGGCAACATGTAGAAGAATGCAGATCGATCCATCCTTATCACCCTGTACAAAGCTTAAGTCCAAGTGGATCAAGGACCTCCACATCAAACCAGACACACTCAAACTAATAGAAGAAAAACTAGGGAAGCATCTGGAACACATGGGCACTGGAAAAAATTTCCTGAACAAAACACCAATGGCTTATGCTCTAAGATCAAGAATCGACAAATGGGATCTCATAAAACTGCAAAGCTTCTGTAAGGCAAAGGACACTGTGGTTAGGACAAAACGGCAACCAACAGATTGGGAAAAGATCTTTACCAATCCTACAACAGATAGAGGCCTTATTTCCAAAATATACAAAGAACTCAAGAAGTTAGACCGCAGGGAAACAAATAACCCTATTAAAAAATGGGGTTCAGAGCTAAACAAACAATTCACAGCTGAGGAATGCCGAATGGCTGAGAAACACCTAAAGAAATGTTCAACATCTTTAGTCATAAGGGAAATGCAAATCAAAACAACCCTGAGATTTCACCTCACACCAGTGCGATTGGCTAAGATCAAAAACTCAGGTGACAGCAGATGCTGGCGAGGATGTGGAGAAAGAGGAACACTCCTCCATTGTTGGTGGGATTGCAGACTGGTAAAACCATTCTGGAAATCAGTCTGGAGGTTCCTCAGAAAATTGGACATTGAACTGCCTGAGGATCCAGCTATACCTCTCTTGGGCATATACCCAAAAGATGCCTCAACATATAAAAGAGACACGTGCTCCACTATGTTCATCGCAGCCTTATTTATAATAGCCAGAAGCTGGAAAGAACCCAGATGCCCTTCAACAGAGGAATGGATACAGAAAATGTGGTACATCTACACAATGGAATATTACTCAGCTATCAAAAACAACGAGTTTATGAAATTCGTAGGCAAATGGTTGGAACTGGAAAACATCATCCTGAGTGAGCTAACCCAATCACAGAAAGACATACATGGTATGCACTCATTGATAAGTGGCTATTAGCCCAAATGCTTGAATTACCCTAGATGCCTAGAACAAATGAAACTCAAGACGGATGATCAAAATGTGAATGCTTCACTCCTTCTTTAAAAGGGGGAACAAGAATACCCTTGGCAGGGAAGGGAGAGGCAAAGATTAAAACAGAGACAGAAGGAACACCCATTCAGAGCCTGCCCCACATGTGGCCCATACATATACAGCCACCCAATTAGACAAGATGGATGAAGCAAAGAAGTGCAGACCGACAGGAGCCGGATGTAGATCGCTCCTGAGAGACACAGCCAGAATACAGCAAATATAGAGGCGAATGCCAGCAGCAAACCACTGAACTGAGAATAGGTCCCCTATTGAAGGAATCAGAGAAAGAACTGGAAGAGCTTGAAGGGGCTCGAGACCCCAAAAGTACAACAATGCCAAGCAACCAGAGCTTCCAGGGACTAAGCCACTACCTAAAGACTATACATGGACTGACCCTGGACTCTGACCCCATAGGTAGCAATGAATATCCTAGTAAGAGCACCAGTGGAAGGGGAAGCCCTGGGTCCTGCTAAGACTGAACCCACAGTGAACTAGTCTATGGGGGGAGGGCGGCAATGGGGGGAGGGTTGGGAGGGGAACACCCATAAGGAAGGGGAGGGGGGAGGGGGATGTTTGCCCGGAAACCGGGAAAGGGAATAACACTCGAAATGTATATAAGAAATACTCAAGTTAATAAAAAAAAAAAAAAAAAAGAAATGTAAATAAGAAATACTCAAGTTAATTAAGTTTAAAAAAAGAAAAAAAAACAGCTCTATATTAATTTACTGTATACATTTATATTAAAAGTACCATTGGCAAAAAAAAAAAAAATAAAAAAAAAATAAAAACAAATTAGATGTCTTAGCCCGTTGTCTTGAGACGTCAACAGCAGACAAGCTTAATGATTAGAATTTAACCGTAGATCTATGGTTTTTGTTTTGTTTTGTTTAATTTTATCTATTTAATGAGTGCTCTGCTGCATATACATCTGCAGGCCAGAAGAGGGCATCAAATCCCCTTATAGATGGTGGTTTGCTGCTAGAAGCATGGTAGGATCCAAACCTGGGTCCTCTGCAAGACCAAGTGCTCCTAGCTGCTGAGCTGGGTCCCAGGCCCCGCTCTATCACAGGCCTTCTCTCATTCAGTATTAACACTCCTGCAGTGTGAGAGAAAGCCGCATGCCTGGAAGGACTCAGACGCACTTTCCCCTCCCCGCCCCCTCTATTCCTTCTAGACGGAAGAAAGTTACAGGAGCCCCCTTTCCCTTTACAGGGAAGGGCAAAGGAAGAAAGCAGAAATGCAGGGTGAAATCACCTTACGGGGGGGGGGGGGCACGTGCTTGACCATCACTCCAGAGTCTGACTATGTTTAGAAAGAGAGATGGATGGAAGAGGTCTCCATCCATGCTCCCTAACCTCCTCTCCCTCATTCCATGTCTGAGTTTCAGGATGCTCCCTCAGGGGAGTGGAGGAAACTTGAGGAGGAAACTTGAGGTCTTCTCTAACACTGTTCCTTGCCTTTCTTGCTCGCTCACTGACAGCAGTAAGAGCATTGTGTCCGCCATGCCAAGAAGATGTTAGGTAATCCCCCTTCCATGTGACTTCTCACCATCCACTTGAGTTTGCTTCTTAGTCCACACTTTAACAAAAACTATAACCACAAAATTTTTCTAAAAACAGGCAGTTACTTAACTCCAGCAGGACACTTTGGCCCTCCTAAGGGCATAGTGTGTGTGTGTGTGTGTGTGTGTGTGTGTGTGTGTGTGTGTGTGTGTGTATGCACGCACGCGTGTGTTGAGGAGTGTGCTTCATGGAAGAGTGTAGTGAAGACAAGTAAAGTGAAACCTTGTGATATACTATATACAGCACAGCATTTTTAGAAAGACTGTAGCCTGCTCTTGCTTTGTGGGAGGGAAAAGCACACCTGCGCGTTACCTATGGGTTAGTTTTAGCATCGTTTTGAGGCAGCAGTATCTGAAGGAATTTTGGCACAGTAATGATTTTAATATCTGACAGTATAGCAACTCTCTCAGCTCTACCCTTATCAAGTTGAAGTACAGCTTGTTAATTTGCTGTTGAATGTACTCATGTCCTCAAAGGAATTTATAGTAACTGTATTTTACATGGATTAATGGTGCATCTTTTTTCTTTCTTTTCACTATAGGATAAGAAATGGGTTCTCAATCATGAAGATGTTTCATTGGGAGAATTACTGGGCAAGGTATGTGATCAGCTAAGCTAAATAAGAAATTTTTATATTATTCACGAGAACTTCATATTGCCGTTGAAGACTTATTGTATCACACTTCAGGGTGCATGCACACTAATTAATCTCAAGGAAGACAGTGTCATCCTATCTCCTAGAAATCTCTGTCACTGAGATAAATGTGAGATGTCCTTAGAAAGGTTTGTGATGACTCTTAATTTCAAAAGTCATGTACATTTCCCCAGGAAGCACAAAGCCATCATGACTTTATTAAAACCAACTATTGAAGGAAGGAGAGAAGCTGCCAGCAGCGAGGGTTTACACGAGCCTCCAGGGCCACTGCGCTTCCAGTTCTATCTATCTGGCAAGTGAGAACCAAGTAAAGAGCTGCTCCCTGAAATAACAGGGGAGTTCAGAACCCTGCCTTATCATAAAATAAATACGATGTGCTAAAGGCTGCGGAGGGTAAGGATACTGGTACTTGCCACAAAGCCTCGTCCCTGAGTTCAATACCAGAAACCTACATGGTAGATGGGGAGACCCAATTCCTGACCTCTCTACATGTGCGCCATGGAGTACGCACTCCCTCAAACATGAGAGAAGGGAGGGGCAGCGGTGGGTGAATACAAGTTTATTTAAACATCGTGAAGAAGTGCTTCATTTCAAGAACCTATTTTGTAACTAGCTCTGTTATTGGTGGGTGAAAGCAAGTCTTACAGAGTGAAAGTCCCTTTTCCTGTAATCCAGGTGGGCGTTTTCTCTGAGTCGTAGTCCACATTAAAATGTATTCCTTCCAACAATAAAGATGGGCATTTGATAATTAGTCACAGACCCCTCCCACATCTGCCAGCCATCTTCATTCAACTTACAGCAAATAAATATTAGTTTGTCAGGGACTTAACTGTGGGCGCTTCTGTATGAAATTTGAGTTGAATTTTGGTTCATGGGGTACTTACTGCGAAAAGTGAAAAATTCAGCTATTATGGGAGAGCTTTTATATAATTTATGAGGGATCAATGCTAGACATAACTGAGTTCCAACATTTTAAGTGATAAATGGTGATTCATTTTTATTCAAAAGTGAATTTGACCACTTTTTCTAATTTTCAAAAATCGTGGAGTTTATTTTAGTAAACTTAAAAAGGAAGTCTTTGGTTAAGCCCTCCCCTTTCAGGACTTTTAGCCTTTTCCAAGTGGAAACATCTAGTTGCTATTGCAGACCAGGTTTTATTTGCTAATATATTTTTAGTAAGTTAATTCTAAAGAGCACGAGCTAAAAGAGGCATAAGCTCTGAGGTGCTGTCCTAATTCTGAAGGAAATCGCCCTAAGTATTATCACAGTGTTTCTCGGGGCAACCCAGTAGCAGCAGTTCGGTGAACAGTCACTACAGAGAAGCCAATTTTCTTGAAAATGCAATTCAGTGATAAATTTCAAATATAAAACATTGAAATAGACTATATTTCCATGAATAGTACTAAACAAAAATATTTTTAGTTAAAGAAAGTGTTCTAATTTTGTATTTGTTAGATTTGAGGCAGATCTCCTGTGCAGCCTTGGTTGTCCTGGAACTTGCTCTCTAACTGGGGTGCCCTCAAACTCAGAGTTCCTTATGCCCCAGCTTCCCAAGTGCATACATGGCCATAACTGGTGCGTGCGTGTGTGCGTGCGTGCGTGCGTGCATGTGTGTGTTTTTTTCTAGCAATTTTTGACGTTTACTTTAAATATGACTATTCCGTGAGAATTGTGTGCCTTACTAAGAGTATTTCATAGAGCAATTACTTTTGAAGGACTAGGCATGAAAGTCTCAGTAAGTTTAAATAATACTTCCAAAGAGATGTTATTTAGCATAACTTTAGTATTTTACAACACTAGAACATAATTTGTCATTTGTGTTTTATTTTTTGAATATTTATTATAAACTGCAATTGCATGAATAGTTAAGAGAGCCAGACTTTTTTAGTAGTAATTGTTAAGTAATGGCAGAAGCTAACTTCTTTATTCAGTAGCATAGCCTTAATCCACAGTTACTCTACAATTGCATTAAGTCATCCAGCATTCACGAGGCGCCTATGATACATCACATACTCGCCTGGATGCTGTGTGTGTGTGTGTGTGTGTGTGTGTGTGTGTGTGTGTGTGTGTGTCTGTGTGTCTGTGTCTGTGTATCTGTGTCTGTGTGTCTGTGTGTGTGTCTGTGTGCGTGTGTCTGCACGTGTGTGTGTGTCTGTGTGCACGTATGTGTGTTTGTGTGTGTCTGTGCGTGTGTGTATATGTGTGTGTGTATATATATGTGTATGTGTCTGTGCACGTGTGTGTGTCTGTGTGCGTGTGTCTGTGCACGTGTGTGTGTGTCTGTGCGTGTGTGTGTGTGTCTGTGTGCGTGTGTGTGTCTGTGTGTGTGTATATGTGTGTGTATATGTGTGCGTGTGTGTCTGTGTGTGTGTGTGTGTCTGTGTGTGTGTGTGAGAGAGAGAGAGAGAGAGAGAGAGAGAGAGAGAGAGAGAGAGAGAAGCAGAGAATCCGTGTGCTTACAATGCTGCACTGACTAGCAAGGGAGAGACAGGGAATGCTAGAGAGCAATGAGTCCCAAGGAAAAGGTCGAGGTGTGGCCTGCTTGTCAGTCATTGTTGCAGTTCTTAAAAGGAAGTACAGGCCAATCTTATTCAAATGCTTACTTTTGAAAAAATCTTGCCAGAAACACCAGTGAGCCATGAGGACCACTGACAGTGAGGGTCACCTCCCTAGCAAAAGACAGTCATGACCAAACAAGTAAGGAAGCTAGAGAAGCCGAGTGTGAGCAAGGCGGTGAGGATGCTGATCCTATAGGAGGGAGTCAGCAAGGTGAGGATGCTGATCCTATAGGAGGGAGTCAGCAAGGTGAGGGTGCTGATGCTATAGGAGGAGTCAGCAAGGTGAGGATGCTGATCCTATAGGAGGGAGTCAGCAAGGTGAGGATGCTGATCCTATAGGAGGGAGTCAGCAAGGTGAGGGTGCTGATCCTATAGGAGGAGGAGTCAGCAAGGTGAGGGTGCTGATCCTATAGGAGGAGGAGTCAGCAAGGCAGTGAGGGTGCTGATCCTATAGGAGGAGTCAGCAAGGTGAGGATGCTGATCCTATAGGAGGGAGTCAGCAAGGTGAGGGTGCTGATCCTATAGGAGGAGTCAGCAAGGTGAGGATGCTGATCCTATAGGAGGGAGTCAGCAAGGTGAGGATGCTGATCCTATAGGAGGGAGTCAGCAAGGTGAGGATGCTGATCCTATAGGAGGAGGAGTCAGCAAGGTGAGGGTGCTGATCCTATAGGAGGAGTCAGCAAGGTGAGGGTGCTGATCCTATAGGAGGAGGAGTCAGCAAGGTGAGGATGTTGATCCTATAGGAGGAGGGAGTCAGCAAGGTGAGGGTGCTGATCCTATAGGAAGGAGTCAGCAAGGTGAGGGTGCTGATCCTATAGGAGGAGTCAGCAAGGTGAGGATGCTGATCCTATAGGAGGGAGTCAGCAAGGTGAGGATGCTGATCCTATAGGAGGGAGTCAGCAAGGTGAGGATGCTGATCCTATAGGAGGAGTCAGCAAGGTGAGGATGTTGATCCTATAGGAGGAGTCAGCAAGGCGGTGAGGATGCTGATCCTATAGGAGAAGTCAGCAAGGTGAGAATGCTCATCCTATAGGAGGGAGTCAGCAAGGTGAGGATGCTGATCCTATAGGAGGAGGGAGTCAGCAAGGTGAGAATGCTGATCCTGTAGGAGGAGTCAGCAAGGCGGTGAGGATGCTGATCCTATAGGAGGAGTCAGCAAGGTGAGAATGCTGATCCTATAGGAGGAGGGAGTCAGCAAGGCAGTGAGGATGCTGATCCTATAGGAGGAGGGAAGTCAGCAAGGCGGTGAGGATGCTGATCCTATAGGAGGAGTTAACACGGTGAGAATGCTCATCCTATAGGAGGGAGTCAGCAAGGCAGTGAGGATGCTCATACTTTAGGAGAAGGGAGTCAGTAAGGTGGTGAGGATGCAGATCCTATGGGGCCTGACTGGCTATTAAATTACCTTAAGTTTTATTATTAAGGGGAAGTTGAGCAGAGGGGTTTCAGTAGAGCAGAATAGGTACACTTTGGGAAAATGGCCCTCAGCATTGTGGGTTGAAAGCTTAGAAGACAAGTGCAGTTGGGTGGGTAAAAACTGATCTGGGGCTGCAGCTGAGAGGTGGTGAATTTAGATATCATCTGAAGTTGAACCAGTTGTGTTTATGGATGGTGCGGGGATTGAGAAAAAGACAGAAGTCAGCTCTGTGTAGCAGGTTTCTGGGAACAAGAATAAAGGTGTGTGATACATCAAGTTTATCTATTAGATTTTTGCATGGTTAAAGCCAGTTGAATATCAAGTGCTACGGTTAAACAAGCCAATGTTCCACAATATAATCAGTGTGGTTGGGGGTGGGCTGAGTTAAAGAACAGGGTTCAGAACTGAGCCCTGATTATTCCAGTGCAAAAGCCTAGGGGAAGGAAAAGCTGTCATCAAAGGACGTTGAAAAAGTAACCAATTAAGAACGGAGAAATCCAGCAACTGTCACTATGTCCTAGAAGCGAATAGGAGAAGCTAAAGCAGGGAGGGAGATACTGCCTGGGGTCAGGTGCTGGCAAGGAGTCAGCACTGGGTTTGCAAGACGCCAGTGCTAAGAAGGCTCAACAATTTGTTACAGCCCAATCAGGATGGCGTAGGATTATAACGCAGATGATCTGTGGCAAAAGGAGCCAATAACAGGTGGCTACCTCAAAACACTTATCCTGTGTTAGGAAAACAGATGGCTCGTTAGTCTGTAGCTGGAATGATGGAAGGCTTCAGGACTTGAGAGTGTATGAACTGCTACAGCAAAGGAGAACCGGAGATGCTTGCTGATGGCAGAGAAACATTAGTACACACAGTGTCTCCATCATGACTCAGGAGGGAAGATGGTAGGCAGATGTGTGACTGGGAGTCACAGTAACTCCGTGCAGATGACTTTGGGGCTTATTTTATTTCTGTTTCAGAGAAGTAGGAACCAACATCATCAGCTAAGGATGATGGGAATGTTGCAAAGAGTAGAGAGCAAACCAGTTATCCAAAACTCCGGGAGTGAACATGATCTAGAAAAAAGTGGCCCAGCCACAGCAAGGCCCCTGAAGATGTTTTTGTTCATGAATTTAGTTAATTCAGTCAGCAATGTGAAGGTCTTTAGCCATGTTTGCGTAGAGTTGGTAGAGTCATAGTGACACTTGAGCTCAAACCGAGAGGGAACAAGGGAAGTATTTCCAGTAGGTGACAGCCATGAAGAGGGAGGGTGGAAGCAACCTGACGACAAAGTCTTGAAGCTGGGGATTATAAGAACGGAGTTTCAGTTGAAAGCCAGTAATAAGAACCTGAGGGAATACTCAAGAAGGAGCTCTTCGAGACGGTGTGAGTCGTATTGATCTGTAGTGTGGATTTCTTCTCTTCCTAAATGCATTGAATGGAGTATATATCAAAGTAGATGCTAACTGTAGAGGAAAGTGAGCAGTGTCTGTGCGTGTGATAAATACTGTGTGGAGAATGTTGGCTCACCTCTGGTAGAGCAGACGCTTGAGTAAGCCCCCTTCCACCCTGGGGAGCTCTCAGACATAGACGGCAGCAGACGTAGTTGGTAAAATCAATGCCAACATTTCCCTCACAGAGTCTTTGTTTTACTTTTAATCACAGTGATCTTTAATAAAGTATAGTGCTTGGAGCATAAAAAGGAGTCGGTGGGGGAGACCTATGCACTCCAGGCAGGGCTGATGTAGCGTTCTCCTTTGACTGAGGCCAAGCATTAGAATAACCAAAGTTTTCTCTAGCAAAGATCAATGTGGAGGTGCCATGGGGGAGAGAGTACAACCCCAAATTTGTAATAAGCAGCACAGTACTTTGGTCAACTCAAAATGCTTTATTTTTTGCTTTTTTTATTTTAGCAAAGCTCTATGTGCTGTCAGACATGGCAGACAATGATTGTGCTTTCATTTTCAGGGGAATTTTGGTGAGGTGTACAAGGGCACACTGAAGGATAAAACCCCTGTTGCTGTTAAAACGTGCAAGGAAGACCTGCCTCAGGAACTAAAAATAAAGTTTTTACAGGAAGCCAAGTGAGTTCTTTAAAATTATGTAAAATGTGTACTCATAATTCATTATATTTGTCACTTTGCTGTATTAAATCCATTGAGGTAAGTTTCAAGACATCCCCTAAGCCGGGATTGCTAAAGCAGAAGTCAGCCCTTTAGAGCCTTTCCGGGTAGGCACCTTTATGTTGGGGGAAGTTTCTTGTTTGAGCTAGCCTGGAGACCAGGTAAGCAGGCATGAGCTAGCCTGGAGACCAGGTAAGCAGGCATGAGCTAGCCTGGAGACCAGGTAAACAGCAATGGAGTATCAACAGTGGAACTGTTCTCTATATCCTTAAAACTCTGCTGCTTGTTCATTTCCTCGCACATATATGTTTATGCAGTGCTGTAGTTATATCTGCCATGGAACATTATTAAATAACAGACCTGGTATCCACCTTTTGCTGTATTTCAATAGCTTGTCCTCTTACTGTCTATAACTCGGATTCCTTTCTGAGAGTCTCAGATTTCTTTCTCTGTGTCTGGCATTGTTCAGAAGTGCTGCATGCCCTTTCTCTCCTTACATTGCATCCTCAACTAAAACGGAATGTCCGTCTCCACTATCCCTGTACTGCAGATCATTAAAACGTGTCTGCTATTTATAAAATCAGGTATACCAATTACATATTTAAAAGTGAAAATATAATTGAACAGCATATGCTACATAGGAATGTGGGTGGGAGGTGAATGAGGTCTTGGCGGGGCGGGGAGGACAGGGACAGCTGCAGTGAGAGCGTCTGAGTTCGGGGCATGAATCTTTTAGCGACGTCACCAGTGGTGGCCTGAAGTATCTGTGGCATAGATTCGGGTTTAGTATTAAGAACTTGAATGCTGTCCTAGGAACAAAGGGCAGTCTTCCGTGCACAGTACTGAACTCCTGACGGGTGTGCTTTTTAACTGAGTTCTCAGTCCTGCTGCTGGACAACTCCACGGAGTCTTAGGGTGAAAGCTGTTTAACATTGCTTCAGACATTATTCTTACTTTTAAACTTAAGATTGTCTTATTGTAAGCTAAAACATTTAATTTTCTTTAACCTGACATCATGGAGTTTGATTTAGAAGTGTAAGTTCTGTCCACCCAAGCTTTTGAGTGTTCCTTCAGAGACATGGTTGTGTCATATAGCTAGCCGTTCTACACAGTATTATTACCACCTTCCAGCCTCGCAGAGGACATTTTATATTAAAGTCAAATATCCTTGAAACTTGAATTTCAATTTTATTAGAAATTTTACTAAGTTGTTGACAGTATTTTCTTTATTTCTAGATTTTTTTCCTAGCTTATTTTCATTTACAAATAACAATATATTTTTAATCTAGAATGGTTGTCTTTGAGTTGAGTTCTTTATTTGTATATGCACAAAACATAGTTTTCCTCTAGTTTTTTTCTTTCATCCTCATAGGAAAGAATGCAGCAATTTTTCCATGGGAGTGGATTTATAATATCAGGGTAAAAGGGATCTAAGGGACTTGTTCCATTTTAACCCATGCTTGAAGTCCCACTAACAGTTGTTTCTTACTTTATAACCTCTACTGAAATACTCCACACTGAGTCAGCTTTAGCCTATGTTGAAACTGTTTATTTGATTCTTTTATTAGCCTTTTAAAAAAAAATGTTTCTGCCATCTGAAACCAGTCATGGAGTAAAGCGATGTGTGTAGGATCTCCCAGTGTGGGGTGACTTGGGACTGACTGACACTAGATGCTCTGAAGTGAGCTCCACGTGTCCTTCCTCCTGCGCCTGACACTTAAGCATTGGCAGTGGGTACCAGTTTTCCGTCAGCATCTCAGGGTGCTCAGCTCATTCGCACTGGTGACGCTCCACCCATGTCCGTCAGTACTTGTCAATATGCATCCCACTTAACAGATCTGAAAACACTGATACTTTAAAATTGAGTCGTGAAATTAAAGTACGTTCTAATTGCATACATTATTCATTATCATAAATTAAAACTTTGTTCTGTTCAACTGATAAACTTATATACTTTTTTCTTATCTAGAATTCTCAAGCAATATGATCACCCCAATATTGTCAAACTTATAGGCGTGTGCACACAAAGACAGCCTGTCTACATCATTATGGAACTGGTCCCAGGTAATGCCATTTGAGAGATCTATTTGATGACATTTTAATGTCATGTTTTATTGCCTTTTTACATTCAGTCTCTTTGATATTTCCTTGTAAAGTTTCCAAGGAGTCTTGCATAACATTTTCCTGATAACAAAGCCTGCCTATATACTCAATATTTTTATAGGCCATAACATGTTTCTAGTTTCTAGAAAATGTCAGCCAACATTTTTGAGACAGATTTACTAGAGAGTAGTTACACATGGAGTTCGGTTATATATAAAGTTTATGTGTGGAAAGCTGCTTAGAAAAACTGAGCGTCAGTGTGACTTGTCATCACTGCTGGTGCCACCTGGTACTTGATCCTTTATGTGACTCCTATGTCATCGCCATACTCTTCTCTTGTTAAAAATCTCCCAGTACTCTGCGGTCACGTAGGAGTTAGTGCTTCTCTCTCGGGTGGCTGATACGTGAGTGAGCTGCCAGGGAAGCTTCACGTCTGCACGTCTTTGACTTGTAGCAACAAGCGTGGACAACCACAGGCTGGCAGGGGTGTTTGTTTTCTGGTGTTCTGTCTTCCTGTTGTTGGCAAATGAGCTGAACTTTGACCTTGACAGTTTGCAGTGCTTCATAACCAAACAGGGTATCACTTTCCCTTTCAGTGTGTGCTTCACTTTTTTTTTTTAAATTTATTTTTTTTATTAACTTGAGTATTTCTTATTTACATTTCGAGTGTTATTCCCTTTCCTGGTTTCCGGGCAAACATCCCCCAATCCCTCCTCCTCCCCTTCTTGGTGGGTGTTCCCCTCCCCATCCTCCCCCCATTGCCGCCCTCCCCCCAACAATCACGTTCACTGGGGATTCAGTCTTAGCAGGACCCAGGGCTTCCCCTTCCACTGGTGCTCTTACTAGGATATTCATTGCTTCCTATGAGGTCAGAGTCCAGGAAGATATTTAAAGGAATAGGAAAAGTATGTGATTGATTAAAGCACTTGGAGTAAACAATGCCGTAGGTCCTTTCTCAATGGCCTATGAAATGCTTCTCCTGTTTAGGCTTAGCCTCCTGTTTAACCACACTAGTTTGCTTGCTACTGAAGTCCTCTCGGTATTAACATAACTGTATACCACACATAGACTATCTCTAACTTCGTCAGAATGCCATTGTCTCTATTAGGCGTGCTGTATTTTTTGCATGATCTGTGCACAGAAGAGCATAGTCTAACAACTTAGGAACGATAGAATTGCACATAACTATATGTTCTGTCTATATTTTACTCCATGTAACTTAAAGAACATTTATATATAATTATATAGACTAGGGTGTCTAAACTTACACACACACTGACATCTATGTCGGTGCAGACCGGAGGTCTAGGGTAGTATGAGGTGATGCCAAAGTGCTTAGCTTTGGCAGGTGGGCTGGACTGGAGGAAGTGACGCATTGCCATGGGTAAAAGTTTAGATGCAAGAGTAAGCTGAGAAAAGCCAGAGACAGTTGTGTTCAGTAGCCAGGCAAGTGTTCAGCAGTGCAGGGGCAAGCGAACTCTGCTGTTTTCACACACAGTGAAGGGGACCACCTTCTGGTCAACAGCCTCACTGACTTCCCATGCCACAGCGCTGGCTCATGATGTAACCCTCTGTTAATATAACTTGTGATGTTACCGTCTCATAACCACTCACTGCTCACTGTCCCTGGCCTTGACTGTAAAGCACCCCCTTGTAAAACTCGCGTGGTTTATCTGATCTGGATGTTTAGTTTGCTTTCTTCCCTTGTTATCTGTTTCCTTTCTCCTTTCTCTGTTCTGCAAACATTCCTCAAGCACGTTCCACCTGATGTGTGTGTGCACTTACTTGGAGATGTGATTGAAAACTCAACAGTGTGATCCATTCACCTTGATGCCCACTCTGAAGTCATACGTGTGAAGTCTGGCAAACCTGAGAGGCTAGGAGCTTAAAGGAGCTCACATCTTACCTCGCTGTAGTTAGTGTCTAGAAGGTGAATCTTCGCTGGGTTTCCTCACACCGGTGTCTAAATGTCAGGCCACGCCCTTATCTGGATACTTGTGTGGCTGATCTACTCAGGACGGCTCAGGTATGGGCAGGGTCTGTTCTCTGCACTGCTGGAGGCTCTCAGTTCCGTGTGGTTTGCCAGCTGTGCCTCGGCTCCTTCTTACAGGCTCTGCGTGTCTTCTGTGCACACAGCTGGCATGCCAAATACTTCAAGGACATTGCATTTCTCCAGTCCACACATTGCTTCTCAGCTGGAGAACTGATGTGAGATCAGTTCCCCTTAGATCATATCCCTATCTACACATCAGCCCTGTCATGTGACTGAGCGTGTTTCTGAGAGGCCATCTGATGATTGACATCGTACCCAGGTGTTAGGTTAGGGCAAGTGTAGGACAACATCTTTCAGTCCTGCCCAACACAGTAGATTTTCATAAAGACTAGCTCCATCACAGATTCCAAAACCCTGTTAAGGAGCTTTTCATACAACACTACATTATGTCCATTTATTGATATGCAATTAAAATGTATCTTTGCTCACGCATGTTCTGTAGTATGATAATTGGAAAACATCAGGTCATTAGAACACAGATCTTTCTGCAGTGACATGGTTTATTATACAGTGTCCAAAGAGCACATTCATCAGTATCACAAACAATCTAATTAGAAAAGTAATGGGGCACTCCCAGGCTCATGGTTCCAAAAGCGTGTTTTCTAAAATTGTAAATTTAATCCAAAGACTACTTTATCCATGGCCATAAAATGTATCAGCCTTTTAATTTAAAGAATGAAGCTCACTTCGACTTTTGATAACATCTTCCCTTCTAATGACCATGTTTTTCTTTTACCTTCATTTTGAAAAACTGGCTTAATGGAATGTATTTGATATACAATAAAGAGCATGTATAAAGTATGTACTAATTAACATTTATATAATCCTTTGAAACCTTTCCCACAGAAAGGCCATAAACATGTGTGTCTGTCTCCCTCACCCTCTCATCCTCTCTGGAGTTCTCTGACCTCTCTGCACCATCCCAGTCATCCACTGATCCACTCGCCACCGTCCTGTTAGCTAACATTCCTTAAACCAGTGTGTGCACGGAGGTCTTGTGCTTAGTGTAATTGAATGAGGTTAGTCAACTTTCCTATTTTATTTTATCTAGTGTACAAAGTGATGGGTTTTGATGGGGCATTGCCATCCAAGTCCAGTACCTTGCCTATTGTCCGCACTCTCCTGTGATTCCCCAGCCTTTCCCACCTTCACCGGCATTCTCCTCAAATAGGGTTTCTTCTGCATCCCTGGGTGTGTACTCATGTGTGCATGTGTGTACGTGTGTGTAGCCAATTGTAAATTCTGCATGTGAGGAATAAACGTGTGATACTGTCTCTGTCCCTTGTATAGCCACCCAGTTCTTCTGCTCCTTTCCTTTTCTGCTTCCCTGTAATCCACGCCTTAAAGATATCAGAATCTGTTCCTCTTTATCGCTGGGTAGAATCTCATTTGGTGACTGTACCATAATTTATCTAAGTTTGCTTTTGATAGACTTGTAGGTTGTTTCATCTTAAGGCTAATTATAAATTAATTTCCTTTAACATTCATGCACATGCTTTCGTATTATAATGCACTTTTCTTTTTCCTGGAATGCACAGTGAAATGGATGGATCATAGGATATTTATGTGTAAATTTTGAGAAATTACCAAATTGTTTTGTAGAGTGGCCATAGTATTTTATATTTTATTCAACGTGTTATGAGAGTTCTGTACCCTCCCCCAATGCCTGCTTTCTTTTCTTAAGCCTATACTAATATTTATAGAGAAGTACTTTGTTATGTGTTTTGTTTGTTTGGACCGGGTCTCAACTATGTAGACCAGGCTATCCTTGAATTCTTAGGTCAGCTTGCCTCTGTCCTTAACGGACACTGCCACACCTGGCTTTTTTATGGTTTTAACTTCCTTTCTTGGCTGCATAAAAGTGCAGAGTGTCTTGTATGTGTGTTCAAGTGGGAAAGTTTTAGAACTTCTTTGGTGTCTTTATAATCATTGACTACTTTTTTTTTAAATTGGATCACTTGCTTTTTGATTCTTTCGCACTTTATGTGGATATCTATTCTTTTTCTCTCACAGCCCTATTATTTTCTTCTGTGTTTTTGGGAGAACTGATGTGTTTAATTTTGATGAAATTTAATGGATCTTTTATGGATTTTATGGATTTTAATGGTCTTTTATGGATCGTGCTTTTGGTAGTATTTCTAAGATATAAAATGGTTTATAAAGAATTCATATAATTCAATAGAGGAAAAACAATTTTAATCAAAGAGGGCAAAATAGATATTCATTTTATAAAGGTATAAAATAGCTAACAAGTATATAAAAAGATGTTTACGATATTAACCATCCTTTATCAAAACTACTTTAAGTCATAGGTTAGCATAGATAGCCTCAAAGGATCCCTGATGTCTGCAGAACTTTAAAGACTCAGTAGCTTTGTTCCTGGAGGTATCTATAAGTCATTATGTTAATCCTGGGGAGGTTCCCAAAGAAATTACAGAGGACTGCATATGGTCCAGTAGTCTTTCTCACAGCGTAACACAAAGTAAAGGAGTCCCTCACTTCCCAGTGCTAACCTCCCTGTTCACAACAGCAAAGGACCAGATAGGAGCAGAACTTGATTGCACAGAGGAAGGAGCTGACACAACCGGGCACATGGATGACCTCCTCTGTTCCTTTTGGCACATCCTGTGGAGGCACATCCTGACAGGAAACCAGTGTGGAGCAAGCATTTGTCCTGGTTAGGAATAAAGGAAGAGAGGCAGGGCTCCTGGTGTCCTTTCCAAGCTCTGCCCTAGTCTGCTGACCTCCCTCACTGGACAGGCTGCTTCACCTGTCCAGCCTTCCACTACCTCCCAGTGGTACCCGAGTGGAGCCCGGACCAGATACAGGGGCCGAGGAGCACATTTCTTTCTTTCTTTCTTTCTTTCTTTTTTATTAACTTGAGTATTTCTTATTTACATTTCGAATGTTATTCCCTTTCCCAGTTTCCGGGCAAACATCCCCCTCCCCCCTCCCCTTCCTTATGGGTGTCCCTCTCCCAACCCTCCCCCCATTGCCGCCCTCCCCCCATAGTCTAGTTCACTGGGGGTTCAGTCTTAGCAGGACCCAGGGCTTCCCCTTCCACTGGTGCTCTTACTAGGATATTCATTGCTACCTATGAGGTCAGAGTCCAGGGTCAGTCCATGTATAGTCTTTAGGTAGTGGCTTAGTCCCTGGAAGCTCTGGTTGCTTAGCACTGTTGTACATATGGGGTCTCGAGCCCCTTCAAGCTCTTCCAGTTCTTTCTCTGATTCCTTCAACGGGGGTTCTATTCTCAGTTCAGTGGTTTGCTGCTGGCATTCGCCTCTGTATTTGCTGTATTCTGGCTGTGCCTCTCAGGAGCGATCTACATCCGGCTCCTGTCGGTCTGCACTTCTTTGCTTCATCCATCTTGTCTAATTGGGTTGCTGTATATGTATGGGCCACATGTGGGGCAGGCTCTGAATGGGTGTTCCTTCTGTCTCTGTTTTAATCTTTGCCTCTCTATTCCCTGCCAAGGGTATTCTTGTTCCCCTTTTAAAGAAGGAGTGAGGAGGAGCACATTTCTGCTCCTGACCATAGGAAACATAATTGTCACCTTCTCGTTTACATATTTTAAACTTCTTATAATGTATTCAAACTAGTTCAAAATAATATCATTGTGTCCCTTTTTTTAAATAAAATTCCACAATGAAGAGACAGGTAGTGTTTGTTCTTATATGATTAGGACAGTAATATATTTAATACGTTTGCCAAATATTTTGCAGCTGATAGCGTTTTGCCTGACATTGCCATTTATTGTGTAATCGGCAAAGATTTAAAATTCTCCTGCCCTCCTCAGATAAGTAAGCTCTCTGGAATCATAAACCCAAAATATATTTTGTACCAAACTGATGTTTGAGAGATGAAGTATTTGAGGATTCCAGTGCAGCGTGAATACTCTGAGCAGAAGATGTCTTGCTTCCCATCATCCCTCGAACTAGGAATTCTTTACCCTCTGGCTTCCTGACTGTTGGCTAAATAAAACCAAAAGGAAGTTCTAGGCAGTGGGACGTCATCACCAGAGCAGGACAACTTTAGAACCCCTGATTCTGCAAATGGAGACAGGGGTTGTTTTGTTTTTGACAGAAGACAGACTTAGGGAGTGTTAAGAGTCCAGGACACTGTTACTGTCTTGACTGTGGTTAGCTTAGATGGTACAGTGGGCAGCAGCCTGCACTCAGGGAACCACCAACCACAGTGACAGAAGGGCTCGAAGGCTGGCAGTCTCCACTCTGTTCTCACTAGAATCTGGCAAGTATCCCTTCTTTCGAGCTCATGTCTCCATAGAAGGGATTTCATGCTGGTTCTCGGATCACACATAGGTACATGGCCTTTGACAAACCCACAAAGGTAAGTGAACTTAAAAATGAACTTAAAAGCTTTGAAACTCTTAGGATTATTGCAGGGTTTATGTGGGTTTTAGACATTGTGAAAATATATCTCACCTTAATAGTGTGATTTAAAAGAGAAAATCAAGTTTATACGGTCTATACTGTCTGAATATTTGGGGTTAGGAGTTCAGACACGGTTATTAATATCCATCAGAGCATCCAGGAAAAATCTTTCAGTTACCAGAATTGTTTTTTTTTTTAATAATTCTACTCTAATTCCTGAAGTCAGGTTTCATTATGTTTTTGCCAAAAGAGTAATTGTGTTAAAAAGTAAGCATTTACTCTTCTTCGTTTTGACAGCTAATGTTTTCATTTGACTTTACCAGTCTGGGCGTCAGTCATGTGGCCTCAGAGCGCTGAAGTGTACACTGTCCAGTCACGGCATTGGCAGCAGCAGGTCACATGGTAATAGGGTGCCTTCGTTTGGGCGCTGGGTCCTGCTCACCATTTGATTCTTCCCAGAGAAATGGCAAACACAGCTGGCAAAGGACTAAGGACGGTGGTTCCTGGCTCACTAAAAGAAGCCTTAAAATACGAATTGTCGTCTTTCCTATATCACTCCACCGTAGTCAGTGTTGAAGTCAAGAAAAAGGACAGGAAAGTAATTCTCAAAGTAATGTTTATACAAAATGGTACTTGGTATAGCTGGTTTAATTTTTTGTTAGTTTTTGCTTTTTGGTTTTGACACATGCAGCCCTGGCTGTCTTGGAACTTGCCTCACTCTGTAAACTAGTATGGTCTTGAACTCACAGAAATCTGCCTGCCTCTGCCTCAAGTGCATGAGCCGCCACTGCCGTGCACTTCTGTAGCTGTGCTGAGGTAGGGTTTCTCCCTTGTAGCCTTAACAAGCCAAAAGCTTACCTTCTAGAATAGGCTGGCCTCATGGCACATGCCTGTCTCTGCCTTGAGGGTGCTAGGATTACAAGTACGAGCTGCCATATCTGTTTGAAGTCTAAAATATTACAAATAAACAAAAACCCCAATTCTACAGAACTTAAGTTTTTTGTATATGGTAGAACAACTTTAATATGATCTAAATTTATAGAATTATAAACTGGAACACTAAGGACTTCAATTTGAGAGACTAAATGTTTCTTTTGTTAGCTGATTTTGTAAATTACATATTTGCCTGAATTTTATAATTCGAGTAGGAGTGTGCACACTTGCCATTATTAATGTCACAGTTGACACTTTCAACTTCAGAAAGATGGCATCGTTTAGCTTGTATCTTTGCAGCTCCATTTGCTGCTAAGCAGCCTAACACGACCATGACTGAAGTAGTTGAAAGTGGCCAGCTTTGAGAGACAGCAGCCCTAATGTACCACTCATCGTCAGTAACCTGCTGGCACCCCCCACCTCTGCCTTGTTCTTGATTCCACCGCTCCCTTGTAGTGGCCATGCACTGCCCATTAGTAGGTGTCACTCTCCAGAGGTTGAGTTAATGTCACAGACATCATCCAGAAGAAAAGCACTGCAGGTCTGGGAAAGGTTCCAGAAGCCAGTGCTGGGGTGTCGCTGTGAGCACTGAGCTCTGCAGGGCCTGAGGCAGGGCCTTCTGGGTCGTGTGCGTCTGCATTGCACTGCACCTGTGCGTGCTATCTCCGTGGTGTGCTTGTGAGCAAGAAGTGGGGGGGGGGGGCTGGCGCACTCGCAGTGAGCAGCATGATGTGTTCTCTGTCTGCTCCTGCTCTGAGCGCCTGTTTGCTAAATGCCTCCTTAATGGTTCTTGAAGGTCCTTGATAAAGGACAGTGTAGGAGTTATGACTGTGTGTGCGTCCTTCCACACAAATAAGCATTCCTCAGTTCTCTGATGACTTTTGTCGTTTTTTATGTGTCCGTGATTATATTTGCAAAAGTCCGAGACTTGTCAGAGAGAAAGTTTAAAATAATATTTTCAATGATAAGGAAAATTGCTTTATTATTGCCAATCCTTTGAAAATAGAACTAATAAGTTTTGGTGAAAATAGCTGTTCATATTAAAATGGTTTATTTTGCCATTTTCCCCAAGTAATCTATGCAGCACATATCAGTCTGGGAATTTCTATTACTAGAATTGTACGAAACGGTTACTGAGGCTTTGGGAAGCTGGTAAAATTAGAATCTCTAAACTCAGTTGACAGAAGGGGTTTCTAATGCACACTACATTCATACATATTACGTATGTGTGTATATGTCTGTGTGTCTGTGTGTGTATTATGTATGCATGTATACTCTTGGATTTTTGCTGTCACTGAAATATTGCAGGTCCTTAGGTGCTGTTATGTGAACACCAGAAAAAGGTCTTTTGTCAGTATTAGCCTAAGGTATCAGAATACTGCTTGTCCTTACAGTTTTTAATATT
The DNA here is from genome assembly GCF_021556685.1 of Rattus norvegicus. Classification (NCBI taxonomy): domain Eukaryota; kingdom Metazoa; phylum Chordata; class Mammalia; order Rodentia; family Muridae; genus Rattus; species Rattus norvegicus. The sequence continues at coordinate 118,814,831 of NC_141542.1, forward strand.
GTAATTTTTATTTAAAATTAAAAACTCAAACACGTGTGAATAGAGGAAGCTGTCTGTTCATCTAGGTCCAGCCCTACCCAAGAGTGTGGGATAATGGCCCTCCAAGATAATAGCATGCACTGACAGGAAAGCTTGTCCAACCTGGGGAGGGGACTGGCAAGTGCAGTGAGCACTCAGAGGTGGGAGGCCTCCTATGGAGACCATTTCCTTTCTTGATGGGTCCTCTTGGGGTTAGCTGCTTTACCTGTCAACAGAAGTGGCCACCTGGCAGGACATTGAAATGATGTGAATGTTCTGGTCCCTATGTGTTAGCGTGCTCATGAAGCACGACTAGCCTCACCTGGTGTGACCAGGGGAATGTAGGTCTCATAGCTCCTAACAGTCCTGCCTGTGCGAAGCATCAGCTAGATCCAGTGCTTTTGCTGGTGTATTCTTAGCACTTCTGAGGCCTTGGGCTGGTGGGCTGGTAAGCAGGGAGCGTCCCCTCCGCCCTCTGTTTGCAGTCCTGTAAGATAGTGTCTGTATTCAGAACCTACATCCTAGAAAATTGTAATCATCTCAGTTTGTCAGAGACATGCACCTTCTATATTAATATTTATCGAGGTCAGAGGCTGAACTCAGAAATAGCAGTGTTCTTTCAGTTGGGTATTATTGAAATGTTCTTAGAACTAGGTGCTCTGTTGGTCTTTCTGTCATCTTCACAGAAAGTTATTGAACGTTGATGGTGGCAGATGTGGAAGGTACCTTAGCCAGAAGAAACCTGACCAAAAAGCCTTCTACACAAAAGGGCAGGAGATAGGCCACATGTCAGATTCAGCCCATGTAAACATCACAGACTGCTCAAACCAATGTACAGCCTCACTCTGATCTTCAAAGTTTGGCTTCTGAACCCCATTCCTTTTGTACCTCATCCCTACCCTACCCCACGGCTGATGCTCCAGTATCCAGGGCTGGCTGCCTCACTGCTGATGCTTGCCTCTTCTCTGCATGTGTTGTGCTTTCCAAATTGTTGGTGAAGTCTTCTAAGTGACTTTGTCTTTAACGTGCTATTTGCTATGCACAAGTGCATGGATTTTTATTTTTCTGTTGACTTATAAATTAGGGAAGAACTCCCCATGTCCTACAATTAGTACCTGCAGTGTTCTTTCGCCATCTGTGATAGGATAAACTCCCTAATATGAAGCTTTGTGAAGCTTTTCTTATATCTCCAAACGTGCTTTTTTACAATACACATGACAGTTGTCTAAATAATCATTGAAATTATTTACTTCTGTCAAAAATCATTATTTCTCTTTATAAATAGAAAGTGAGGATACAATACAGTGGAGTTTATTATCCTTTTATAATATTCTATGTTCACATCATGGTATTTAATCAAAACCAGTCAGTTTTAATTAAAGACAACCCCAAGAAATACAGTGATAATTTTTTATTTGAAATTCTTGTATCATCCTCTATTGTACTGACTTTGATGTTCAGTAATGCACTCCTTTTAAAAAGACTTTTCACCCTTTATAAATCTATTGTTCTCAGATGTAAGCCAGTTATTTCAAACAGTGAACAGACATATTTTAACAATCACACATTTATTACTTAAATTTTACTTAAAACTAAAATCTGAAAGTGCTGCTTGGGGAGCCGCTGATGTTTCAGGGCCACAGACACGTCTGTGAGAAGATGACATTTACCTTGAGAGTGAATGTTCTTTAACTTCGACAGAGCCAGGGAGCACGTGGTTGACATGTACAGAATATGTGTGAGGTACACAACGGACCTTTGTGTTGAGGAGGAAGAGGAGGAGGGGGGAAGAGGAGGAAGATGAGGAAGAGGAGGAAGAAGAGGAAGAAGAGAAGGAGGAAGAGGAGGAGGAGGGCAGCTAAGCAGAGTAAGGCTGCAGAGACCTGCTGGGGACAAGATTGGAAGGGCACACAGGATGGGAAGGTCTGTAGCCTGCAGTCAGGAACGGTTGGCTTGTCTTCCCAGTGCGGTGTGTTTCAGGTAGTGGAGTGACGACTGTCTACAGTGGAAGCCTGTTTTCAGTCACTGATACTGCTCTCCTTGGCGTGGTCTCTCTTCCTGGTGACTGCTGCTCTCACAGGATTCCCATGGGATTTTGTGTTTGCAATCTATAAATGGGAACATTTGATTCTTTCAACATTTTAAATATCAATGACAACTTACCTTGAAATCTTTCTTGCCTTTGATATTTTGTTGTCACTTGCCAAAATGTCATAGAGATTTTATTCATAAGTAAATGAAAAAAACTTACATTGGGGCTCACAGTTCCAAAGGGTGTGGCATGGTGGTAGGCATGATGCTGGACCAGCACTTGAGAGCTTACATCTATCTGATCCACAGTAGGAGGCAGAAAGAGAGGTAACCAGAAATGTTCCTGGTTTTTAAAACCTCGAAGTCCCCCTCCCCCCACCCAGTGACTCACCTCCTCTACAGACCAACTTCCAACTCCTTCCAAACAGTTCCACTCATTTAGAACCTAGCATTCAAATATATTCATCTGTGGGGGCCATTCTCATTCACACTACCAGATTCCACCCCCCCCCCCATGGACTTGTAGCGATATCGTAAGATAGAACTCATTCAGTCCAGCAGCAAAAGTTTCCATATGTCTTTCACAGCTTCAACACTGTTTGGAAGTCCCAAGTCTCATCTGTGATTCAATCTCTTAACTTTAACCACCTGTAAAATCAAAAAACAAACTGCATACTTCTCACTCACACAACAGGCACAGCTTATCCAGCACTTGAAGGGAGGAGAAGCGGAAGAGTGAGGAGTGCTGGCTCCGTAGCAAGACCAAAGCTCGGCAGAGCTCCACATCCGCTTCCAGCTTTGCTGACCGCAGCACACTTTTGCCAGTGGAAACATGACTGCTCTGACTTGGAGCGGCTCTCAGTTCCCACTTTGCTGCTCACAGCCGTACAGCTTTGTAAGTGATGAAGCGACGTGTGCAGTGTGAGTCAGCTGCACACACTCGAGATTCACCTTGCAGTTGTTACTGTTGCATAAATAATGAGTCCTGGGCACAGTGTTTCAGGTCAAGCTACAGTCATCTGAGAGAAGGCATCCTCCATTGGGAAAGTGCTCCCATAAGCTCCAGCTGTAGGGCATTGCCTTAATTACTGATTGATGGGGAAGGGCCCAGCCCACTGTGGGTGGAGGCACCCATGGGCTGGTTGTGCTGGGTTCTTAAGAAAGCAGGCTGGCAGAAAGTATGAACAGCAAGCCAGCAAGCAGCACCCTCCACAGCCTCTGCATCAGCTCCTGCCTCCAGCTTCCTGCCCTGTGTGAGTTCTTTCCTTGGTTTCCCTCAGTGGACTCTGATTCAAGATGTGTAAGCCAAATAAAACCTTTCTCCCCCAAGTTGCTTTTGGTCCTGGTGTTTGAAATGCTATGTTTACAAAGCATTTGAACGTAGATTGTTGAGGTAGGATTCTAAGTAGCTATAAACTGTCTGAGAACTCTATTTCCTCTCACTTTGGCATGCTCAACCAGGGCCTGCTGCCCATGTGCAGTCAAGGATCTGAGTGTGGTGCAGCCCCCTTGTAGGCCCTAATTAAAACACAGTGAGGAGATCGTGGCATCTCTGTGCCACTCAGTTTCAGTTCTCTAGCCTCATCTTTGAAGATGATAATGTCATATCACAGTGTCAAAGGTCAGACACTCCTGTCACAGTATTAATAACAATTAAATTTTTATTTAGCAGGATGCTGTTAATCATGTCAGTATGCTTGCAATTATGAACATTTTCGATTCTTCTGGAAAATTGCATACACGTAAACAAAGTAGAATTACAAGTAGCAGCTTCTGTGGACTATATTTCAGGAAATGCTGCTAGAAATATAGGAGACAGTGTGTTTCTGAAATATAAAATATGCATAAGAAGAATGGACTGGGAGACAGATAGTCCAGTCAGGATCACAGGTGATGCACTCAGCTACAGCAGGAAATGGTCAAGGCTAGAAGACCAATAGGCAGCAGTGGGTGAAGGGAGCTGAAAGCTCTCAAAAAGCAGGGGGAATGGAGTAGCAATTCCTGAAATGTGCTGGGCGTGGCAAACCAGAGTGTGAGTGAAAGGGTCAGACAATAAAACATTTGGGTGAACTCTCCTGGCCCCTGTTACTGAAGGTAAAACTATAAGTGACTTCTTTTCAGTAGTTGAGGTGGGAATGGTTAAGCTCTGATGACTAGTATCTGAGTCCAGTCTGTGTGTGGGAGCATTACGGAGAAAATGAAGGCCGCACTGCCAGAGAGGGAGCTGTGAACACCAGTGATCTTACAGAACACGTTAGAGAGCAGTGGCAGGCAAAGAAAGCATTTGAGAGTACGGTGGGACGTTGGGCAGCCGGTCCACATCCTTTCCTTTGTAGATGCCTAATGATCCCTTTTCATACAGCACAGAGACCTTTCGTCTTCCCTTGTAGTTCATGAGGAGTTGTGCCAAGCGATTGTGTGGCTGATTGTGTGTATTTTCCCTTAGAAGAGAGATACAGCTCTGGAAATATTAATGGCAGGAAACTTAGGAAATTTAATGTTTCCTATAAAGAGCAAAATAATAGCTTCGAAGGGCAGTGTTGTTGTGAGCCTGTGTTTTACTGATAAGAGCCCAGAAGCACGGCTGCTAGAGAAGAAGACACCTTTCGTGTGGAATGTAGGAAAGAGGAAAGCATTGACAGAGGTTTCAGCACAGAGAGTTAGCATCGGGATTAGAAGGCTGCTGTGCTCACCGCTCTACCAGTGCCGTACTACAAGGACTAGGATTTAGAATAAGACAGGGAGTAGAAAAAAGTAGAATATTTAAAATATATTCTTTTTTTATATGGTATAGAAAACAAAACAAACTTAAAGCCGTGAGGACTACGTTGGAATTTCAAGCATTTCAGTGAAGGAAGACATGTTGGAGATTAGTAGTTTCTTTATAACACAAGTATGGTCCCAGTTCTCCTTGAGAACCCATGAATAGTTGGAGCCAGGTTCCCTTAGCATACACGTCTACAGATACTCAAATCGCTGAGCATACACGTCTACAGACACTCAAGTCTCTGAGCATACACGTCTACAGACACTCAAGTCTCTGAGCAGACATGTCTATAGATACTCAAATCGCTGAGCATACACGTCTATAGACATTCAAATCACTGAGCATACACGTCTACAGACACTCAAATCACTGAGCATACACGTCTACAGACACTCAAGTCGCTGAGCATACATGTCTATAGATACTCAAATCGCTGAGCATACACATCTATAGACATTCAAATCACTGAGCATACACGTCTACAGACACTCAAGTCGCTGAGCAGACATGTCTATAGATATTCAAGTCACTGAGCATACACGTCTATAGACACTCAAATCACTGAGCATACACGTCTACAGACACTCAAGTCGCTGAGCATACTCGTCTACAGATACTCAAATCGCTGAGCATACACGTCTATAGACACTCAAATCACTTACCCTAAAAAGGTGCAGTGTTTGCATATCATAACATGTGCAATCCTCTTAATCAATTTAAATATTAATTGCCTACAGTACCCTAATATAATGTTAACATATATTATAGTTATGTAGTACCTTTTGGAGGCTAAGAAGAACATGCTTAGTACAAATACATATTGTTAAATATATTGTCAGTTCACAGATGGTTGAATCCTTTGCATGCAGAACCTTAGACACAAGAGCTAATAGAATTTAGTTTGTTTCATGTACTTTTAGTGTGGCTCAGAACATACATTGAAATTTTTATATAACATTGACAAATACTTATCAGATACTCAGTTTATGGTTCCTTTGACTGAGGTTCTATTTACCATAAATTCTAAAGTATATTTTCTGTGTGACTATATCCCATTAATACACTGAATATCAGTTAAGATGGTTTTCAAACTTTACCCTCGCCTTTGCCTTGGTGGATTCTCTCTGCTGCAGGTTCCAGTGCAGGAGACTGCCTTTAGCTGGCATTTGTTTGACTCTCCCATAGGTGGAACTCCTCAGTCTCGTTTTCATGATCTTGACAGTTTGAAGGAAAGCTACTTACCTGAGTGTCCAAAAATGTTTTCCCATGATTCACCTGATCTTACTGGGTGATGGAAAAGTACCACACAGGCTAAATTCAAGTTGCATGACATTTGCAGGCAGCAGTCGGTGACAGCACACGATGTCCCTGGTGTGTCAGGTGGACCTGACTGACTATACAAGCCACACTTTTCTCTTATCACTCCTGTTGCCCTTGAGAATGTATCAAGACCCTAGAAAAGGAATTACTTTAAAATATACCATGTCTTTGGGGCTGGAGACTGCTCAGTGGTTAAGAACATTTGTTCCTCTTGCAGAGAGCTGGGGTACAGTTCCCAGCACCAGCATGAGGATTCAGAAAATATGTAACTCCAGTTCCCAGGGGTCCAACACTCTTTTCTAATCTCTTCAGGCACTAGGCACATACTTATATGCAGGCAAAACATTCATAGACATAAAATAAAATTTAAAAAATTTTTAAAATATACATGCCTTATTTTAGAGTCTGTAACAATATGTAGACCTATCTTTTTTTTTTTTTTTTCGGAGCTGGGGACTGAACCCAGGGCCTTGCGCTTGCTAGGCAAGTGCTCTACCACTGAGCTAAATCCCCAACCCCAGACCTGTCTTTTTAAAGCCGTTTAAAAATATAGATTTTTTTTTATTTCTTCCCATTAAAAACCAGAAAGTTGTAAAAAAGAGAATTAGGGGATTTTTTTAAAAATTATGTTTCACTAATGACATAAAGTATTTACAAAAGGCATATTTAATAAAAATGTACAGCTGTCATATGTGCAAAGGTAATACGGAAAGTTAACTTTTGAATTGGGAACCTGGGAAAATAGAACTTAGCTGTGGAAATCTTCACAGAACGTGGTGGCATGATTCTGTCCACATGAGTGGTATGTCCCTTCTGAGCTTGTGTCACCTGGCCTCCTCTTAGCATCTAAAGTATCAGTTTTGAATGTGTCGCTTGTGTTACAAACTGAATTCTTCATGAATGGCGTGAGTGACAGATACTTAAGGTTCACATCACATTTCCTTGTCACTAAGTTCAAGATTAAATATTTACTTGATGGTTACAATTTAAGTAATGTTTAATTGTCTTAACAATTTAAATGTCACTACACATTTTGGAGAACATGTTTACACTTAACAGCCTGTTCCGCTTTCTGACATGCTTGCCTGGCATTCTGCTTCCCACGTGTAATAAACAGGGCCTTTCTGTTCTATACTGGAGAATGGACACAGTACAGTGTTTGCAGGTTGCCCTGTATTTAGAGGACAGCCTGAAGTATTGCTCAGAGAAATCAGTGCTCCGAGGTCCTGAGTGTTCCCAGGACTTGGAACTTTCATAATTGTGGTGTTTTCTTTTTGTTGTTATTGTTAAAACAAATTCACATAAATGAAAACTTGTATTTCACCAAGTGCGACCAGAAGAGTAATAAGGCCAAGGTGTTGCCGTATGGTTCATAGTGGTCGTGAGTGCTTCCTCCAGGCCACAGTGGTGGCGAGTACTGGTGAGGGTTCACAGTGATCATTAGTACTGCTTTGTTCTACCTTCACAGACCACCCGCCAACTCAGCAAACAGTCTGTAAGAGAACTCTACAGAGGGTGGATGGAAACCCCTGTACGAATTACCAAGGTTGTTATAACAAAGCCATGCTGACTACAGGTTTAAGTCAGCACAAATATGGCCTCGGGTCTAGGAGCAAACATGTGATACAGTCAAGGCTGGTCTCTTCAGGAGAGCCACAGGGGACCCCTTCCTTGCGTCTACTTAGTTTTGCTCCAACCATGACGTTTCTTAATTGGCTGCCTTGTCATTTACACCTTGGTCTCTCTGGTCACATTACTGCTTTCTTCCCTGAAGCTCTCTCTGTCTTTGAATTCTAATCTTTTTCCTGTAAATCAAAGCAGTCATTGATAATAGGATTTACTCTATGATGATATGACAGTTACATCTGCAAAGATAATGTTCCCAAGTAAGACAGTTTTTTGAAACCCGAGATAAACATTGATACTTTAGGAGAAGTAGTAGTAGATCCTGTAATTTTCACTTTACACTGGAAATTCACTCCAGAAGGTGTCAGTGTATCTGCTGGGTCTGTGATACTTTGAAGTTACCTAAGGATAAGAATGAGCAGTAGGGAGAGGAAGCAGCAGAGTTATGGCCACAGGCCCCATAGGACGCATTGGGAATTGTTGATCAGCACACTACTCAGAATGTGTAAAGAACTGAGCATCACAAAAAGCAAGTCATCCCCTTTAAATGGGCACCTAGACGACATTGGTACCTCTCAACCATCATATCCAAATGGGCAGCTGTACAGTAAATAATACTATAGTAAAAGGTGATCAAGCACCTCACTGTGCCACTCCTGCTACTCTCTGTCCCCAGCAGTCTCTCCGCCTCCATGGCTAACCCCACATTGGCTCCGGCAACACTCTGGGCCTTGTGGCAGCCACCCTCTTGCGACTCTCTGTTGTGAACTCTGTTCACAACCCCAGCATCCTCCCCCTGTGTGGTTATAGTCACAACTCCCAGTAACCTGTTAAAATCAAAACTCTAGAAGCTAGTAATTTATCAGTCAGATATATATCAGTAAATTCTCACTCCACAAAATGTCCACACAATGAACTCAGAGCCAATTCATATTGATATAAACTGCCTACCTAGATAAGACAAATTATCCTATAATTATCTATTCCTTATATGATTTTCATACTTACCTGTGGCTATTTAAAGCCACGCGGGGTGGTTCATTCTTCTCCTCCTCCATCTTCATTTCTTCCCTCTTCTCTCTCTCCCCTCTTTAAAACCCACCTTACTTCTTCACTGTGCAATCACAGCCCGTAATGTCTCAGCCCGTAAGTCAGAACCAACCCTTAACTGTGGGAACTTCTCAAAAACTGAAGGAAAAAAGAACTACATAGAACTACCTTGTGGCTTACCCTTCTAGCACTGGGCATGTGTTCAGAGAAAAGTGTGTGTGTGTTCTGGGGATGTCTGCACTCCCTGACTGAGGCGAAGTTCATACACACCAAGAGATGTACTCAACTGAGGTGTCGTTCATTAATCAATAACATCAATAACTGTATAAAGATAGTGTGAGATGTGCATTCCCGGAAGCATTAGGTTATCAAACAAAGAGATGAAATCCTGGCATTTGCAGAATGGAAAGGAGTAGAATGGTAGGACAGCATGACACTCCTCCTTGAAAGTGCAAGTAAAGAATGGAAGAATAGTCAAGCGGCCAATCTCTGAGGAATAAAAATGGATGATTTCTTAGTACCTATCTGAGTAAATCTCTAAGCACGGAGTAAAATAGCCATTTCATCAAAGATTCACACATTCTTTGACTATTTTATAAGCACTGTGAACTGGATAGTTTCTGTGAGCTTGACACAAGGTAAAGCCATGGAAGGAACCTCAGTTAGGAACATGTTTCTAGGGGCTGGGGATTTAACTCAGTGGTAGAGCGCTTGCCTAGGAAGCGCAAGGCCCTGGGTTCGGTCCCCAGCCCCGAAAAAAAAAAAAAAGAACCCCCCCCCAAGAACATGTTTCTATGTTTGTGCTAGAGACAAATCTATAGCACATTTTTTTTAATTAGTGATGAACTGGGAGAGGGCCCAGCCCATTGTGGGTGGGGCCATTCCTGGGCTGGTGGTTCTGGGTGCTGTAAGAAAATAGGCTGAGTACACCACAACCCTCCAGGGTCTCTGTGTTAGCTCCTGTCCAGGTTCCTATTCTGTTTACGTTCCTGTTTTGATTTCCTTTGATGATGAACTGGGATGTGGAAGTGTAAGCCAAATAAACCCTTTCCTCCCAAGTTACTTTTGCTCATGGATTGTCATCACAGGGATAGTAGCCCTCACTAAGATACAGTGTCTTAAACCTGTATTGAAACTTAGACTTAATATGTACAGGAAGTGAGAAGTCAGAGTAAAGGGAAAACAGGAAATTAGCAAGGCATCTATCTGGTACCTAGAGTATTAGGTGCAAAATGCTGTGTTAAATCTTATTTTTGATAATTAATTTATATATATAATTTATACATATTAATTTATATGGTCATTGGTACCGTCCTTCGCCACTCATGGTGAGACCCTATGGGTGGAGCTGCTGGTACTGCTCAGACACAGTCTCGCAGGCTGTGGGTTTCTGTAGTGGTCTCCATCTGCTACAAAAAGAGTAAACTTTGTGTTTGTCTGTGGGTTAAGGACAAATGTTTACAAGTTGTTTTTAGGGGTTATGATCATACAGTAAATTAACGGTTATTGAGTCTCCTCTAGTAACCATGACTTGACTGGAAGTAGGTTACAGTATCAGGCATGGCTTCCCTCGTGTTGAACAGGTCCGTTAGAGAGTCTGTCTGCTGAGGAATCTAAGACACCCTTAGGATCATCACGCCATACTGTCACTGACGTGGTTCATGGCCGCCATAGCTAGGACAGACTCTGTTTTGGACTCTGCTTGCGGGGTGCCTCCTGCTACCCTGAAAGTAGCCCTCAGGGGGGCCATTTGGGTCACTTCCAGCTCAGAGGTCTCTGGGCTCTGTCTGAAGTCCATGGTTTCTTTAGCTCTAGGGCTTAGCCAGGGGCAATAGCCATAACGTTATGTTTTAGTAGTGGTGTTTGTGTTCTCAGTGGTACTTTTTTTCATAATTATGGCTTCATATTTTCCCATGGTCTTTCTGTCAACCTCTCTAGTTTTCTAGTTGGCTCTTGGGGTTTCAGTTTCATCGGCCTTTCAGCTTGAGTTTTTGTCAGTGTGTCTGTCTTGGTTAAATTCATTCCCTGACCTTGCGTTGTCCTCCTGTTTCCTGTGCTAGTTTTTCTTGTTTGTCATTCACATTGATTTTCTTCTTCTTAGTATAATTTAGCTGTTTCTTTCTGACTTTTTAAAATTCCTTGAAGCCTTTAAGGAGGTTTATGAACTTTTTAAAGTCCATGTTCTGAAGTTCATCTACATTGTGATTGGCATGCATTTCTACAGGAGTAGTCAGTTTTGGAGAGAAGGTGCTGGCTTGTTCTTTCATGTTCTTTGATGAGCTCTGGGCATGCGGACTTCTTTTTATTTTGGATTTGTTATGGATAAAGCAGAGTGAGGAAGAGGAGATGTGGGGTCAATTGTGTCAGGAGGTTCGGATGTCTCTGCTGGGATGCAGTCAGGTGGACAGAGGAGCCTAGGCTAGTAAACAGGATATATTTCCTGTCTCAGGCTAGAATGCAAGGATAGATCACTCTGAATAGAAATGTTTGATATGATGTAGGATTGTTTTTTGTGGTGCCATGGATGAGCGGAAGGGATCCTGTGTCTACTTTAGAGCTCCTTTGCCTGAGGGAAGAGAACAACAGACTAGGCTGATGGACTGGTTGTGAGATCAAGGCTAAATCCCAGGAGGCAGACCTGAAAATTTTGAGTGTGGAGTGAGTTGGAAGTGTAGAAAAGGGACATGTGGGTGGATGCAGGATGAGCAGGGCCTGGCAGAACCCTAGAGATTGGCTTTGTGCAGGAGGAGGTGACCAAAGTAGGCTGGGTCACTGACTATGAGACAGACTATATCTGGCAAGACGGGGTTGGGGGTGAGAATTGGGTTGCAGGGGTACTCACCAGGCTAGACCCTGGAGGAGCGTGTATGAGGCTAAGTATAAAATGGGCCATGCAAAACTCTTGGTGTTGCTATGTCCCTAAGCTCATAGATCTTCATCCTACAGATGAGAAACTAAAGTCCAGTGAGACCAACGAAGTTGCTACACAATATCCCACACTTTGTAACCAGGATTATAGTCAAGTTTAAATCTAGCTGGCATCCAAAGCCAATTTTATTAATTAGAGTACAGCTCTAAAACCAAGAGTATAGTTGGCTTATCAGAGCCACTCTTAAATATATTCCACAGGGTTGCCAGAGTTGGGGCACAGAAGAATTTCTGAGGTTTGTGGAAGTGAGTCAAAAGAGGAAAGTAATCAGCTTTACCAGAGTCACAGTGAGCATAGGATTTAAAACCCACTCACAGCCTGGGGCGTACAGTTATAGTCAGCCCTGACGCCTGGAGACTGCTCACTGTGCGTGTGGAGTTGTAAATGGTGCAGTGAATACAGTTAGAGTTTACATCATCTCCCTGAAGGGAGGTGGGAGGTCAGGAGAGGCCTCAACACGCTACGTAGAATCTCCACAGGAGTAGGAGAATTGCATAGGCCACCTTTTGGAACCAGTTTACTTCCAGTTGTGAAGGCAGGTTAGAGACCCTGACAGATTACTTTCTAGGCACAGTGTGTTGTGCGTTGTGTAACAAAAATGGAAGTAGACTAGTTTTCTGTGCTTAGCTTTACCTGACGTTAAGATACACAACTTGATTAAACACTACTGATGGTTTTCAGGAAGGGTAAACAGAAAAAGATTGAGTTGGAGATTTGCGTAAGAGTATAGTCTAACTGCAGACTTTTCCACATGCACAAGTTCCTGGAAATAATGACTCCGAAACTTAATATTTCAGGAATAAATGCCTAGGCCTGACTAGCTCATAACTTAATTACCCATTTATTCTATTCTGAGTCCTGCTACGCAGTTGTTACCTCTCCTTGGTTTCATGTGACCATGTCCTTCAGGGTCAGAGCAAACCTCCGAGTCTGACTCTTTCCCAGAATCCTCTCTCTCTGCCACACGTCCCCTTCTAATCCTGCCTCAGCTCACTGGCCACAGGCTTAATCGATAGGTGAAAGCTTTTATGCAGCGTGTGAGAGGTTCTCTCTACAGCCCATGCATTCTTACATGACCCAGCTAGGTGATTCCTGAAGCACATATTGCTAATTTAGCTAAAGTGGTATCTGATCATTAAAATTCTGTTTCTGATGAATGCTCCGACTGTCCTTGTTCTCCCTCGGCTTTGCCATCTTCCTAGATTCTTTAGCTTCTTTCTCATCTCTAACCTACTGTCATCTTTCTTTTTGTGAAGGGTAATTTTAAAGACTATGACTATGTTAGGCTTAAGAAAAATGGAATGCAAGAAAATGCAGCTGTTCCCACTATCCTCCCCCCTTTTTACTTTCATATTTAATGAACGTATATTATATTAATTGCATCTCCCTTAAACCTGATCCGCCCATCAGTCAGCACTGTGTAGAATGCGTGTAACTTTGAAATATAGCTTCTGCATTGTTCTTTGGCTAAAGGGCTTTAGAAATGGCATTTGCTTGCTATTCTTCATATTTTCTTTTAACCCCACCTAAAAATATATCTAAGTAAATATAGTTATAAATAATTGTAATTAGAGATTGCGGTAAAACATTTACAGCATTAAAAGAATATTAGTTTCTTCAGTTTGTAGTATTGTTTTCTTTCTACAGCAATTATTTTGGATTCTCCATGTGTGGGAGGGTGGAGGGAGAGAGATATCAAATATATAAACACCTTAATTATTTTATTCTGTGTTTCAGAACAGAAATATGGAAAAACAGTCGGAAGCAGTTTAGAGAGATCTACAGACTATTACATTAGTTATGGTTTTATCGTCTATAGCTTTTTGGTTCACAGACTGTTTACTACATTATTTATAATTTTATCAGTCTATAGCTTTTCAAGCTTATTTCTACCTGGAACTTTGCAGCCCTCACTTGGACTTTTACGGAAAGCTGTGAGGACTAATTTTATGCCAGTCTTGTTGGCATTTATTTTATCACAAAGTCAAGCGCATATCAGGAGGACTACAGCCAAAGAAAGCAGCAGGGAGCAGAGGCCAAAACAGGAAACCATTAACATTTCAGAAGCTACTCAGAGTTCCCTGTGGTGTACACAGTAAGGACATATCCTTTCCGTGGTAGCTGCCAACGCTGAGGCACCTTTGCATCTCTTGGCTTTCTGTGGTAGTGTAACGGTCATTCTGGATGAGGACAATCTGTCCACTGTGAACAAAGCCGGTAGCCATCCTGCAGCTTTGATATCAATGTAGAAATCCAGTTTAAGTTCACACAAGAGCAGTGCCAGTGTTAACACCAGAAATAGTACAGGGGCAAATGTTTCTGTAGCTTTTACCATCAGACACTAGTAAACATAGGGCCAAGCTTCTCTATGGCCCAGGAAAAGTTAGGCTCAAGTCTTGTATTCTAAATGTTCTATTTTGGAGAATGTCTGAATAGGACAGCCAGCCTTGCTCCCAGCTCTTATACTGGGCCGCTTTTCAGACACTTTCCTAAGTGCCACCCACCCTGCCTGCTCCTATGCCATCTTTAGTGCTAGGACTACAAAGTGAAGCCGTGTCTATAAATTAGTAAGTCGTCAATCCACTGTCTACATTCAGCAAGTAATTTCCATTAATAAGATGTGGACATCGTTTTAGAAAATTATTCTGGATGCAGTTTTTCTCGTGTTATGATATTATAAATGGATTTTTGGTTGGGGAGTTCACAGAGTAAGGAGATAGCAGGTCAATATAAGAATGTAAAGGGTTGCAGTGTTCAGAAGGTTGGGAAGCACTAATCTAGACGTCTATACGACCAACGACTCATGATGATGATCCCCAGCGACGTATTTACCTCTTGATGGGCGCTTAATTTCCTCATATTTAAATATTATCAGTTATTCTCCTTACAATTTACTAAACCTACAAGGGAAGATAATTTTAAACGTAACTCTTATTTTGACAAAACTCTTATCTGAAATAGAACATACAAAACTGTTTATTTTCTTAACTTGTTCCTATATGTGTACAGGCCTTATTTGTGTGTGTGTGTGTGTGTGTGTGTGTGTGTGTGTGTGTGTGTGTGTGTGTGTGTGACAGAGAGAGAATAGGGGGAGAATTTGTACCTTTACAGGCACATTTGAAGGACAGAACTTAAGGTGAAGGGTCTTCTTTGTCCACTTCCCTACTTTGTTTTGAGACAAGAGTCTCTCAACCTGGAGGTGGCCGCTCTCGCTAGTTGACTGGCTAGCAAGCCTCTGATACCTGCCTATCTCTGTCTCCCAGTGCGGAGAGGTTGTAGACATGTGCAGTGCCCAGCTCTTCTCTGAGTGCTGGAGACCCAAATTCAGCTTCCCTTGCTTGTACAGCAAGCATTTTATCCACTAAGTCATCTCCCCAGCCCTGAGGATCTAATTCTTATAATAATCATAATTACCACATAGAATGCTAGATTCAGTGATAAAAAGTTTTTAAATATAAATGTGTATTTCCTATGTGCCTGATTCCCCAGCCGACCTGGACAGGAGAGTAAGGGTAAATGGTGGGCAGAATCCTAAGTCTCTGGACTCACTTCAGAAATGAACAAGTTTTGTTTTCCACTGCTGTTTGTATTGTTTAGCTACTAGAGATGGTGTTCAAGCAGCTCTTGAGCAAACAGTTTCTTTGACCCGCTTATCTTAGATTTTTCTTCCTGCTTCCCTGCCCTCCTGGCCCTGTTTTGGCCCAGAGGACATTCTCCTAGGCTTTATCTGTTGGGTACAGTTTTCCTGCAGTCTTGTGGCCACATCTGGGTCAGGGTGTGTATTTGAAAAAGGAATTTCAGGCAGTCTGGAAAACAGTACTCTAGTTATTTAATGGACTGACGAACATAGCAATTGTTCCTAATTTTTCCTGGCAGTAGTAAAATGTCTCCCACTGTTGGCATAGTAGGAAGTCACCTAAGTGTTGTGGTAGAAGGAGTACAGGTCAGTACACACACCTCCAGCTGAAGGCATTGTAGTCAGAAAGATGTACCCAAGAAAAGTTAATTATGTGAAAGAAATCTACTACAAGGCAAAAGGTATTGTGTCGTATTAGACTCTGCAGTGTTAGATTAGCCCTCCCTCTGCAGTCACTGCCCTGAGGCATGACTGTCAGGCAGTACAGCAGATCCTAACCCCTTTCTGTCCATTGCTCTGGGTGCTGTTTCTGACAGCCTATCAACTTCAAGAGCACATGTAGTCAGTGCCTTGTAGACTTGAATGTAGACGGTCCGTGTCTAAGTATCGTGTCTTCCCATGCTCTGAGTACAGAGCTCTAGGTCAGTAAATGAGTAAAGTAAGTTTTGAAAAATTGAGTTATTTTTCTCTCCTTAAGTTAACAAATTAGGAAATAATTTCCTACACTTAAACATTATTTTTTATGTGATGTCTAATTTTACTTACAGTCATGTCATAGTTTGAAAATAATCAACACTCAATACAGAAAGGCCTGCAGTAAACTGAAAGGTTTAGTCTGACCCGCTGTGGTGGTCCTGCTGTGGTTTAACCTCTCACAGTCACATGCTTATGTGTACGTGGTGTTGTCTGAAGTGACTCGGGAGTCGTGCTTTCAGAGATCCTGAGATGAGAAGAGTACACTGTGGTGTGACCCTCTAAAAAGTCACATAGATGACAAATCGTAACAAAGTGACAAATTAATAAAAACTTATAGAAGGGGTTAGTGAAATAGTTACTGTGTGACATGGGGGTGTATAGGTGAGAAAGGAGTGACTTATGCGTGACTCATTACGGAGTTGAGAGTAGGGGTGCAAATTACCTTTACTCAATGAGGAAGGAGGCGAGGCTTAGAGAATGGAGGCCTGATGGCCAGAGAGCTGGCTCAGAAGGTGAAGGTGCTTTCCGTCAGACCTATGGCCTGAGTTCCACCCCTGGACCCATCTAGTGGGGAAAGAGGACCACCTCCCATAAGTTGACCTTCACATGTGTGTCACAGGTACTTGCCCCTCGCATGCTCACATAATTTAATAAAGTGTAATAAATTTTTTGAAGAAAAGAACAGAAACCTGAATAAGAGTAATGAGTTAACGTTCAATCTGTAAAGTCAGATTACTCCATTTGTCTGCGCTTGGAGACCTATAAAGAAAGCTCAGCGTCTCAAAGGACACGGGTGAGAGGCGCATCGTGCTCAAATGATAAAGGCCAGCAATGGAGGCCAAGAGTTGAATGTACAGAACAAAGTATGTGAACGATAAAATATTATTCTCAGATTGCTGGAATGATCAGAGAAAGTAGCATTTCTCAGATGGATACAACCACTGTGTAGTTTCAGTGTTAGACAGCGCTGGCCGTGAGGACAGAAGACGTACACCGTCAGTAAGATGGGACTGTAGGCAAAGTGCTCAGAGTAGACCAGGGAACACAGACCTGAGCGATCCCCACACTCCTGCTCTCTGCTGAACTGAGTGTCTGCCTAGAGAATGGACCCGAAAAGGCAGTCATCCTAGCCTAATTTCCTTAGGAATAAGTGAAATCTATAGAAATTAGACATCTTGCCTAAGCTCCTAGAACACACTACTAACAAAATTAGAATGACGAGTTGCACATTAAATTTATATGATGAATTTTAAATTAATCATAAAAGCATATGAGTTCATTTTTCTCAGTTAACTCACATATTAGCATATTTACAATAGCAAATATTTTATGAAAAGTCCTTTTATGAAAGAACTTGTCCTAAGAAAAACATCAAAATAGATTAGTCTACCTTTGCACAGCGTGCCTAGGCTCCCTGGGATTGTAAGAAAAAAGCCCTCTGAGCCCTATGTTCAGGATGTCCCACTCACAGAGACACAGAGACGGACATCGATGCAATAAGCAAGAAGTTTAATGATCCATTACCTCCAGGGTGACCCTGTACTCGGGACAGAGGTGACCCTGAAGAGCAAAGGCCCACACCCTTTATACTGTTTCAGGTATAGGCTTCAGGTTACAGCATGAGTTGGTTATTTCTCATTCGTAGGGCCTATTACTTTTTTAATTCATTGATGGCCACCTCTTGTCCTTTGAATTCATTGGAGGCCCTTGATGGGGAAATATCTTTGGCATGCAGAGGGAGCGATGAAGGATCCCTGCTAAGGGTGGTTAGCTCATTTTCTGGAACAGGGTGTTTTTCTAAATTCTACCTGGTGTTTGCCTAAGGCAGCCTTTGTCCTTAAGTTTGAATCTTACAATATCTGTACTCATTTGGTGGTCAGAGATACAGTGTGCTCTATGAGAGCTGTCCTTATAACGCGTACAGTCATACCAGTTCTACAGGCAGGTACATGTGCTAGAGAGGTATGGATGCCTTTAGACAACTGTCCCAAGAAGAGGGTCACCCAGAATCCCTTACCATAGCAATGCCAGAAGAACCATAGGCCCATAGCCACCTTCAAAATGGTAGCACCACTAACATGCTGTACCAGCCTGGGAGAAAGCACCCTGCTTCACCTATGAGAACTGACATAGGACAGGACTGACTGTGTCTGAACACCACAGCATCCAAGCACTGCCTTAGAAGCAGAGGCCATGCCCACCTTCTCTAGACTCTGATCCACTGGAAGCTTTGACTCTACACTTCAGCCTCTAGAACAGGAGAAGTAGTTTTGTTCTTTCTAAATTATCAGCTCTCAGAAACAGTGTTATAGTAGCACACCCAGAGTACATACAATTATGGAATTGTTCCTGAAATTATAAAACTTGTTGCAAACGTAAAGTTTCATGGCACTTGAGTGGACAGTGGTCTCTGATTGTGACACCAGCATCGTAAGAGTCTAAACCAGACAAGTGAGACTGTATCAGACTAGAACACTCTGTTCGGGGAAGAACACAGTTAGGAGAGGATAAGCATCCTGGGGATAGTTTGAGACACATGCCAGGTAAGGGACCTGAGTCTTTAAGAATACACCTCCAGTGACCAGAATGACAGCAGAGCTTTAAAAATGAACAAGTGAGCAAATGTAGGTGCCACTCAGCATAGCAAATCACCTGGGAAATGCAGATGAGAACATGCTAGCATGCCAGCTTCACAGGGTACAGGAGCTACTGTCAGAAGACAGCAGGTGTCGGAGAGGACGAGGGAGGAGAGCCATGTGCAGCAGCGTTAGTGAGACTGCAAAACTAAGGGGGAGGGGGATGAAGCTGTTATATAAAATAGATTACTGAAAAACTTAAGGCTAGAGCTATCATGTGCCCCAGTAACCCCTTCCCAGTACAGACTGAAAACAGAAATCAGGAGAGGGTTTCATAAGTATGTTTAATTTCAGCATTATTCAGAATAGGCAAGACACAGGAGAAAGCTAGTGTGGTATATATGGCCAGTTGGGCATCACTCGGCCTTGGTAAGAAGACAATTCACAGAAGGGATGAGCTTGAGGGGCAGTCATTACAGGAGGCAGAAAAAGCCAGTCATGGGAGGATGTGTGATCTGCTTAGGTGAGGGTGAGCTTTTTCTTAGAAACAGGAAGCTGGATGGTAACTCGCGGGCCAGCCTGAAGCGGAGCAGGACTGTCAGTAAATAAATGTACAATTTCAGGATGGTAAAACTCAGAAACAAGCTGCAAGCAGTCCGTGGTATTGAACTGCATGCTTAAAAATTAAGAGTGAATTTTACCACAGTAAAAACAAGAAACCAAGAAAAGACATCCATGTTTTAATATTCCTTTACCACAGATGGTTCCAGCTCTGGGCTGAAAAGTATTTAATCTTTGCAAATATACTGATATCATATTTTAGTGGACTGTAATAAATCAGTTTGGTAATTTAATATATTTCTGATTGTATATATTATTATAACCAGTGAGATTACACAGAGGATATCTAACTACTTTCTTCATTGTTTGAAAACCACAGTTGTGTGACATGCTTGTAAAGTGGCCGCTGGTGTCACTCATTTGAGAATGTTACTGTGTCTAAAATATGCCACTAGTGACAGATCCAGTGACGATATCCTGAAGATAACATTAGCTTTTCCAATTTAATATTTTATTAATTTTACCCTTAATACTTTTAAATGTAATTTTGACTGCCTTTTCATCCCTCTCTCTTTAAAAATTGATGGGAGATTAAATTTGTACCATTTTTCCACTTTATTATCAAAAGAACACTTGAGGGAAAATAAGCCATACGACCCAAAAGTGAGTAGTTCGGCATCGAAGTAAGGAGAGCCTAGAATGCTACAGATAGAGAGGCAGGCAGGCAGTGGATGGGCGTGGTGTGTGTCCACTGAGACACAAAACACTGGTGAAGCCTTCTTTCTAAGCTGCCTTTGGACATTGACAAAGAAAAACAATCGCTCTATTAGAACAGTGAGATGCTCTTGTGTTAGATGCGCCTGCTGCCAACCCTGAAGGCCTGGTGTGATCCCAGAACTGCATGGAGGAGGGAGAGAACCAACTCCTGTGCCCTGTCCTCTGACTCCCAAGTGGACATGGTACCCGACTGTCCTGTGCACGTGTGCACCAGTCAGTAGACGTGGTACCTGACTGTCCTGTGCACATATGCACCAGTCAGTAGACATGGTACCCGACTGTCCCTGTGCACGTGTGCACCAGTCAGTAGACATGGTACCCCGACTGTCCTGTGCACATATGCACCAGTCAGTAGACATGGTACCCGACTGTCCTGTGCACGTGTGCACCAGTCAGTAGACATGGTACCCGACTGTCCTGTGCACGTGTGTACCAGTCAGTGGACATGGTACCCGACTGTCCCTGTGCACATATGCACCAGCCAGTAGACATGGTACCCGACTGTCCTATGCACGTGTGCACCAGTCAGTAGACATGGTACCCCGACCGTCCTGTGCACGTGTGCACCAGTCAGTAGACATGGTACCCGACTGTCCTGTGCACGAGTGCACCAGTCAGTAGACATGGTACCCAACTGTCCCTGTGCACATATGCACCAATCAGTAGACATGGTACCCGACTGTCCTGTGCACGTGTGCACCAGTCAGTAGACATGGTACCCCGACCGTCCTGTGCACGTGTACACCAGTCAGTAGACATGGTACCCCGACTGTCCTGTGCACGTGTGCACCAGTCAGTAGACATGGTACCCGACTGTCCTGTGCACGTGTGCACCAGTCAGTAGACATGGTACCCGACTGTCCTGTGCACGTGTGTACCAGTCAGTGGACATGGTACCCGACTGTCCCTGTGCACATATGCACCAGCCAGTAGACATGGTACCCGACTGTCCTATGCACGTGTGCACCAGTCAGTAGACATGGTACCCCGACCGTCCTGTGCACGTGTGCACCAGTCAGTAGACATGGTACCCGACTGTCCTGTGCACGAGTGCACCAGTCAGTAGACATGGTACCCGACTGTCCCTATGCACATATGCACCAATCAGTAGACATGGTACCCGACTGTCCTGTGCACGTGTGCACCAGTCAGTAGACATGGTACCCCGACCGTCCTGTGCAC